>NC_073341.2:41607500-41782500 GCF_027580225.2 Misgurnus anguillicaudatus
TTTCCACGGCCGAGATACAGAGTACCACCGCCGCACCTTTAGACGGCCGTAGCTCGGGCGCCTTATGTCCGAGACCTTAGCCCTTCGGGTCGGTTGCTCCACGGGAGGGGACCTTTCGAACGAGCTAACCCGCTTCTCTCTAACACTTTCCACGGCCGAGATACGGAGTACCACCGCCGCACTTTTAGACGGCCGTAGCTCGGGCGCCTTATGTCCGAGACCTTAGCCCTTTAGGTCGGTTGCTCCACCGGAGGAGACCTTTCCAACGAGCCAACCCGCGTCTCTCTAACCCAAAGCCTGGCCGAGATACGGAGTACCACCGCCGCACCTTTAGACGGCCGTAGCTTGGGCGCCTTAAGTCCTAGACCTTAGCCCTTCGGGTCGGTTGCTCCACGGGAGGAGACCTTTCCAACAAGCCAACCCGCGTCTCTCTAACCCAAAGCCTGGCCGAGATACGGAGTACCACCGCCGCACCTTTAGACGGCCGTAGCTTGGGCGCCTTAAGTCCGAGACCTTAGCCCTTTGGGTCGGTTGCTCCACGGGAGGGAACCTTTCGAACGAGCCAACCCGCTTCTCTCTAACACTTTCCACGGCCGAGAAACGGAGTACCACCGCCGCACCTTTAGACGGCCGTAGCTCGGGCGCCTTATGTCCGAGACCTTAGCCCTTTGGGTCGGTTGCTCCACGGGAGGGGACCTTTCGAACGAGCAAACCCGCTTCTCTCTAACACTTTCCACGGCCGAGATACAGAGTACCACCGCCGCACCTTTAGACGGCCGTAGCTCGGGCGCCTTATGTCCGAGACCTTAGCCCTTCGGGTCGGTTGCTCCACGGGAGGGGACCTTTCGAACGAGCAAACCCGCTTCTCTCTAACACTTTCCACGGCCGAGATACAGAGTACCACCGCCGCACCTTTAGACGGCCGTAGCTCGGGCGCCTTATGTCCGAGACCTTAGCCCTTCGGGTCGGTTGCTCCACGGGAGGGGACCTTTCGAACGAGCTAACCCGCTTCTCTCTAACACTTTCCACGGCCGAGATACGGAGTACCACCGCCGCACCTTTAGACGGCCGTAGCTTGGGCGCCTTAAGTCCGAGACCTTAGCCCTTCGGGTCGGTTGCTCCACGGGAGGGGACCTTTCGAACGAGCCAACCCCCGCGTCTCTCTAACCCTTTCCCCGGCCGAGATACGGAGTACCACCGCCGCACCTTTAGACGGCCGTAGCTCGGGCGCCTTAAGTCCGAGACCTTAGCCCTTTGGGTCGGTAGCTCCACCGGAGGAGTCCTTTCGAACGAGCCAACCCGCGTCTCTCTAACCCTTTCCGCGGCCGAGATACGGAGTACCACCGCCGCACCTTTAGACGGCCGTAGCTCGGGCGCCTTAAGTCCGAGACCTTAGCCCTTCGGGTCCGTTGCTCCACGGGAGGGGACCTTTCGAACGAGCTGTAAGGGGAACAAATATGACCCCATCCATCCGTTTGGCCCAACGACGGAATCCAAACGAAGGGTTATAGCGCGTTCGGTCTTTTCCGGCGCTTATAAAGACAAATTAACGTTTCGCAACTTAGGTAGCTTTATCTGACTCCAAAAAGATAAAGACATATTGTAATATGAATCAAATTGATATAAATATAGAATTTGGATAAACATTTGATCATTCTATTTAACTGATCGTTATATTGACTCGTTCAAGTGGATCTCAATTGTCGCTTAGAATCCTTGCATCGGCTGCTGCAGGTTCACGATCACAAACTCGACCATACAACTAATCAAGAGTTAAGAAGTTCGTCAGACCTTATAATTAAAGGCAGTCGATTCGCCGATGCTTAACCCTGTAGTTAAAATTAAGTGGTTCGTCAGACCAAAGGCAGACGATACGCCAAACTTAACCCTATTAAGAGTAAGTGGTTCGTCAGACCAACATAGTAAAAGGCAGACGATACGCCAAACTTACCCTATTAAGAGTAAGTGGTTCGTCAGACCAAAATAATAAAAGGCAGACGATACGCCAAACTTACCCTACTTAGAGTAAGTGGTTCGTCAGACCAACATAGTAAAAGGCAGACGATACGCCAAACTTACCCTACTTAGAGTAAGTGGTTCGTCAGACCAACATAGTAAAAGGCAGACGATACGCCAAACTTACCCTATTAAGAGTAAGTGGTTCGTCAGACCAAAATAATAAAAGGCAGACGATACGCCAAACTTACCCTACTAAGAGTAAGTGGTTCGTCAGACCAAAATAGTAAAAGGCAGACGATACGCCAAACTTACTGTTATGATTTCGGTCTTATTGGCTGCTTTGTCTTTGTTTCACTATGTGTTGTGTTTTTGTTTTGACAGCTCCACACGTGCGCGTCTTCCACCTGGTGATCTCATTACCTCTGACTTCTCTCACCTGCGACCCGCACCTGATTCTCATTATTGTCCAATCCGGTTTGATTTAAATTCACCTCGTTTCCTTTGTTCTTTGCAAGTTCGTCTTTGTATGTACCTGCCCGCTAGCTTGTCTAGTTCCAGTCTTGTTGTGTCAAGTATTCTGTTTCTCGTTTTGGATTTTTCACCGAGCTCTCTGCTGCCTTGCTTCTAGATTTCCCTGTCAGTCTCTCCCGAGTGGTGTGTCAACCGTCACTCAACTAAAGACACTCTGACTGTGGTTTCTCCGAGCGCTGCTCCACACCTTGCGCTGTCCAGCCGCAGTGCGCTCTCGGGCGCGTAATTCTGCGCTTCACTCGGACCACTACAGTGCGCTGTCCAGCCGCAGTGCGCTCTCGGGCGCGTAATTCTGCGCTTCACTCGGACCACTACAGTGCGCTGTCCAGCACGGATTCTGCTGATGTATTGACCGCCTCTCTCTCTCTCCCATCAGGATTCCCTCTCTGTGCCCTGTGAGGATTTCAGCAAGTGATTGTCAAGTGGATGTCCTTCAGTGTTTCCCACTTTGAGACTTTTGCATTTACACATACACACACACACTAATACATGAAGACATTGACTGTTTTTGATTATACATACCCACTGATTTCTCTTCATTAAAAACCCTCTGCATTGGGATCCTTGAGTTGTGTCGTTCGTAACAGGACGAACTTGCCAGTTATGGATCCCGCGGAGGTTGACGCCCTCCGATCTGCTCTCGCCCAGCAGGGCTCATGGTTAGGCCAACACTCGGCCCGTCTCACCACCACGACACACCGAGCGCACCCGGGTTGCATATGTCATTACCCTGCTGACTGGCAAGGCTCGTGAGTGGGCTACAGCTGTGTGGGATGCCGGCGATCCTTGCTGCCGATCCTTTGATGAATTTCGCGAGGAGATGGAGAAACTTTTTGATCGCTCCGTTCGCGGGGATGCCGCTGCGGCTCGGTTGGCACATTTGGTCCAAGGAAAGCACTCTGTCACCGAGTACCCATCAAGTTCAAAACCTTAGCGGCTGCCTGCCACTGGAACGAAGCTGCTCTTCGAGCGCAGTTTGTCGAGGGGTTGACAGACGGGCTTCAGGATGAGATCGCTGTTCACGATCTTCCCCCCACTCTGGATGCCATCATTGATCTTGCTCTGCGGATCGAAGCTCGGAGGATGCTTCGCAGTCAGCGCCGTTCTTTGCGACAACGTGTGTTTGTGGATGAGACTTCCATTTCTTCCTCTGCCCCTGTGTCACCCTCAGCCGAGTCGGAACCTATGCAACTGGGGCGCATGCGCCTGTCACAGAGAGAGAGAGAGAGGCGGTTACAGAATGCCCTCTGTCTCTATTGTGGAAAGCCCGGACATTTTGCCAAGACTTGCCCGTTAAAAGCCGCCGCCCATCAGTGAATACGGGAGTCCTGGTGGGCGCCACTTCTTCTAAACTCTCCCCTGTTTCCAGTACCCAACTCCCCGTCATGTTATCCTTCGCCGGGCGGGATTATCCATCCACTGCCCTTCTCGACTCTGGCGCAGAGGGCAACTTCATTGATGAAGCACTGGTTCGCGCCTGTGGTATCCCGGTTGTCCCTCTCCAATCCCCTTTGGATGTCTGGTCCCTTAAGGGGCAGCAGATGGCGCGGATTACACACTGCACTTCTCCTGTGAGTCTCTCTGTGTCTGGTAATCATCGTGAGGAGATTGTGTTGCATATCCTTCATGCATCTCTATCTCCTATTATTTTAGGGCATGGATGGCTAGCGCAACACTATCCTCACGTTGATTGGCAGCATAGTATTATTTTGTCTTGGTCTCAGTCTTGTCATGTGTCATGTCTTGGTTCTGCTGTTTCTGGTTCTGTTCTTTCTCTTCCTCAGGTTCCGGCAGTCGATCTGACCGGGGTCCCGGCGGAGTATGCGGATATCGCTCAGGTGTTTAGTAAAGCCCGGGCCACCTCCCTTCCTCCTCACCGGCCATATGATTGCGCTATTGATCTCCTCCCCGGCACTTCTCCGCCTAAAGGTAGACTTTACTCTTTGTCGAGTCCTGAGAGAGAGGCTATGGACCAGTATATTAATGATGCCCTGCGTGCCGGTCTCATCCGTCCCTCCACCTCGCCCGCAGGGGCGGGGTTTTTCTTTGTTGAAAAGAAAGACGGCTCCCTGCGTCCTTATATTGATTATAGAGGATTGAATGACATTACTGTTAAGAATAGGTACCCCCTTCCTTTAATGTCTACTGCGTTTGAGCTTTTGCAGGGAGCGCAGGTCTTTACTAAGCTAGATTTACGCAATGCCTATCATCTGGTGCGTATAAGAGAGGGAGATGAGTGGAAGACAGCATTTAATACCCCTACTGGACACTTTGAGTACTGCGTTTTGCCTTTCGGGCTTTGTAACGCTCCCTCAGTCTTCCAAACTTTGGTCAATGATGTGCTGAGAGACATGATTAACAAGTTTGTCTTTGTGTACATAGATGATATTCTCATCTTTTCCCCCTCTATGCAGGAACACACTCAGCATGTCCGCCGAGTCTTACGCCGGTTGTTAGAGAATAAGTTGTATGTTAAGGCGGAGAAGTGCGAATTCCATCGTAAGTCAGTTTCGTTCTTGGGTTTTGTTGTCGCCCCAGGTGAGATCCGTCCTGATCCAGCCAAGATCAAAGCGGTAGCCGAATGGCCAATCCCCGAGTCTCGTAAGGATTTATTAAGGTTTCTGGGTTTCGCCAATTTTTACCGGCGATTTATCAGAAATTATGGTCAGGTTGCTCAGCCTCTTACTGCTCTCACATCCACTAAGGAGAGGTTTGTCTGGAATTCTAGTGCTCAGGAGGCCTTTGATAATTTAAAGTCCCGGTTTATCTCTGCTCCTGTTCTCTCTATTCCAGATCCGGCTGCTCAATTTATTGTGGAGGTGGATGCTTCGGATGTCGGGGTAGGCGCCGTTTTGTTTCAGCGGTCTGTTAAGGATGGCAAGGTGCATCCCTGTGCCTTTTTCTCCCATCGGTTAAACCCAGCAGAGCGAAATTATGACATAGGTAATCGGGAGCTGCTGGCGGTCAGACTGGCTTTGGGTGAGTGGCGTCACTGGTTGGAAGGGACCTCGGAGCCCTTCCTGGTCTGGACGGATCATAAGAATCTCGAATATATCCGTTCAGCCAGGAGGTTGTCTTCTTGTCAGGCTCGTTGGGCACTCTTCTTTGACAGATTTAACTTCACCCTCTCGTACCGGCCCGGTTCTAAGAATACCAAGCCCGACGCTCTCTCTCGTTTGTTCGAAAGTCCCGGTTCTGATGGGGACGAAACCATCCTCCCTGAGGGGCGGGTGGTGGGTGCCCTGCGCTGGGGAATAGAACAACGGGTGAGACGGGCCAGCCGGGAGGGGGAAGTGCCAGAGGGGTGCCCAGCGGGTCGATTGTGGGTACCTAATGCGCTTCGCTCCGAGGTCATCCGGTGGGGTCACGAGTCCAAGTTTGTTTGCCATCCGGGGGTTCGGAGAACGCTGGCTACCGTACGTCAGCGTTTTTGGTGGCCCTCTATGGGTCTCGATGTCAGACAGTTTGTGTAAGCCTGTCAGGTTTGTGCCCGCAATAAGGCCTCTCATCAAGCCCCTATTGGTCTGCTTAAACCGTTACCCATCCCCTCTCGTCCTTGGTCACATATCGCCATTGATTTTGTAACCAATTTGCCTAGTTCTAAGGGAAACACTGTTGTTTTGACCATTGTGGACCGCTTCTCTAAGGCGGTTCATTTTGTCCCTTTGCCCAAATTACCCACTGCCAAGGAAACTGCCCAGGTAATGATTGAACACGTCTTTCGCTTACATGGTCTGCCCACAGACGTTGTTTCAGATAGGGGTCCTCAGTTTATTTCTCGTTTCTGGCAGGAATTTTGTAGACAAATAGGCTCCACAGCTAGCTTGTCTTCAGGGTATCATCCTCAGACCAACGGGCAATGTGAACGGGCTAACCAAGATTTAGGTAGAGCGCTCCGCTGTCTGACATCGCAATATCCGAGCTCCTGGTGCCAACAGTTACCCTGGGTTGAATACGCCCATAATTCTCTCCCTGTTTCTTCCCTTAACATGTCCCCTTTTGAGGCGTCCATGGGGTTTCAGCCCCCTTTATTCCCGTCACAAGAACCTGATGCGGTGGTTCCGTCTGCACTAGCTTTTGTCCGTCGTTGCAAACGCACCTGGAGAAAGGCTAGATTTACATTACGTCAGGTTTCCAGACGCACACAAAGCCGCGGCCGATCGTCACCATAGAACCGCGTCCCGCTTTATTTGTGGGCAGAAAGTATGGCTTTCGTCCAAGGATTTACCTCTCCGTGAGCCTTCCCGCAAGCTGGCTCCACGATTCCTTGGGCCATACAGCATTGTAAAGGTTATTAATCCCGTGACGGTCAGGCTCAGATTGCCCCCAGCACTCGGTCGGGTTCACCCAGTTTTTCATGTGTCTAAACTAAAGCCTGTGTATTTTTCCCACCTTAATCCTGTCCCCTCTGCCCCCACCCCTCCCACCCCTCAGCTTATAGATGGTGCCCCTGTGTATTCAGTTAAATCTTTACTGGATGTGCGTCGCCGGGGTAGGGGATTTCAATATCTCGTTGACTGGGAAGGATATGGTCCGGAGGAGAGGTGTTGGGTACCGGCCCGGGACATTCTGGACCCTGGGCTGATAGAGGATCTCCGCCGGCGACGGGGTGAGCCTCCTCATGGACCGCCCGGTGGCGGTCGTGGGGGGGAGTCCTGTTATGATTTCGGTCTTATTGGCTGCTTTGTCTTTGTTTCACTATGTGTTGTGTTTTTGTTTTGACAGCTCCACACGTGCGCGTCTTCCACCTGGTGATCTCATTACCTCTGAATTCTCTCACCTGCGACCCGCACCTGATTCTCATTATTGTCCAATCCGGTTTGATTTAAATTCACCTCGTTTCCTTTGTTCTTTGCAAGTTCGTCTTTGTATGTACCTGCCCGCTAGCTTGTCTAGTTCCAGTCTTGTTGTGTCAAGTATTCTGTTTCTCGTTTTGGATTTTTCACCGAGCTCTCTGCTGCCTTGCTTCTAGATTTCCCCGTCAGTCTCTCCCGAGTGGTGTGTCAACCGTCACTCAACTAAAGACACTCTGACTGTGGTTTCTCCGAGCGCTGCTCCACACCTTGCGCTGTCCAGCCGCAGTGCGCTCTCGGGCGCGTAATTCTGCGCTTCACTCGGACCACTACAGTGCGCTGTCCAGCCGCAGTGCACTCTCGGGCGCGTAATTCTGCGCTTCACTTGGACCACTACAGTGCGCTGTCCAGCACGGATTCTGCTGATGTATTGACCGCCTCTCTCTCTCTCCCATCAGGATTCCCTCTCTGTGCCCTGTGAGGATTTCAGCAAGTGATTGTCAAGTGGATGTCCTTCAGTATTTCCCACTTTGAGACTTTTGCATTTACACATACACACACACACTAATACATGAAGACATTGACTGTTTTTGATTATACATACCCACTGATTTCTCTTCATTAAAAACCCTCTGCATTGGGATCCTTGAGTTGTGTCGTTCGTAACACTTACCCTATTAAGAGTAAGTGGTTCGTCAGACCAAAATAGTAAAAGGCAGACGATACGCCAAACTTACCCTATTAAGAGTAAGTGGTTCGTCAGACCAAAATAATAAAAGGCAGACGATACGCCAAACTTACCCTACTAAGAGTAAGTGGTTCGTCAGACCAAATAACCAACACAAAATGGCAGACAATACGCCTACTTAATCCTGGCCGTAGATTTGCGGTAACAAAGGATACATCAATTTACTTGTAGTCAATAATTCAGAGTAAGGCAGAATAAATGCAAATGTAACAATTTATTAACCAGGTAGGTAAAACATAATTCAAAGCCAATTAATATATCCAATTCAAATACAAAACAATACAACGAAAAACCATTGCATACCTGGTAAGGAGATGAAGATCTGGTTACAGATTCCTCAAAATAAAATAAAAAGAAACATGATGCTGTATCAAAGATACAGCATCATGGGGGTGCATTTCTAGATATCGAAAGTCCCCTTTAAATCTTCTACACATCTCCTTAAATAACCAGAGAACAAAGCATATAGGAATTTGGTACTGATTGGTTGTTGTAAAATCAGGGGTGTAGCCTAATATACATGCAGTGGGTGATTGGTCAACATGTCTAAGTTAGGAGTTGTCTCCCAACATTAGGTAAAGTTTACTTATTTATTGTCACAGATTAACATTGAATCCTGTTGTCATATTAATAAACCCAAATGTACCACTTGCATTAAAACACTTCATATAACACCAAACAAAACCAGTTTCACATTCTTTGTACATGTAGAATGTATTGCTTTTATAAAACATGAGGAGAGGGGGACAAGAAAGTGTGGTCGGGTGTGACTCTGCCCCACACCATGGGGTAACTGTCTTGGGGGGTAGATGTGAATTCTTTGAGGAAGGTTTCGGGGTAGATGTGAATTCTTTGTGGAGGGTTTCAGATGACAATTCAACAAGGAATTAGGAAGCGGTTTCCTGTGGATTCAGCCATTTGTTGCTGGCTTCAGGAAATACCTTTTGTCAGGGTTTGGCACCACCATTCAGCTCTTACAGAGCCAACCCGCTTCTCTCTAACCCTTTCCCCGGCCGAGATACGGAGTACCACCGCCGCACTTTTAGACGGCCGTAGCTCGGGCGCCCTAAGTCTGAGACCTTAGCCCTTTGGGTCGGTTGCTCCACCGGAGGAGACCTTTCCAACAAGCCAACCCGCGTCTCTCTAACCCTTTCCCCGGCCGAGATACGGAGTACAACCGCCGCACCTTTAGACGGCCGTAGCTCGGGCGTCTTTAGTCCGAGACCTTAGCCCTTTGGGTCGGTTGCTCCACGGGAGGGAACCTTTCGAACGAGCCAACCCGCTTCTCTCTACACTTTCCACGGCCGAGAAACGGAGTACCACCGCCGCACCTTTAGACGGCCGTAGCTCGGGCGCCTTAAGGGCTGGTTATACTCGCGCTTTGGTCCGCAACGCAAGCCTCCGCGGATCGCGCGCGCGTCTCACCAAACGGACGAGGCGTTTATAGTTAACGCGCTCGCCGTTGCACTATTTTTTTAAACCACCAGGCGGCGACGCGAGCAATAAAGTCAAAAACAAACACAAAGAAGAGGATAGAAGAAGTTGTCCGCTGGAACAACCCTACTGCTTTTAACATTAGAGTTTGATATATATAAATATGAGAACATGAATAAAACAACAATCTTTTAAATATGTCTTTATTAAACATTATCATTTCATTAACGTTTTTACTAAACAAACAGTACAGACATCTTAAGGTTTATATTTTATTCCTCATCCAGTGGTTCATTCAATACAAATATAAGCCAAACATTCTGATTCTTGTAAAATAATTTGTGTTTTAAACTGCAAAGTTTCCATACTTTACTTCCAGAGTGTCAGATAAATATATACATTGTTTTGCTTGGATTTATCAAAGAGATACGTCACAGGCTTGCCTGCTCGGACAGAATCGCCTCGAGTTCGGTCATTTTCGGATGCTGAGCCGCGCGGAAAGTTACAAAAAATGCCGTGCACAGCGCCACGCGAAATGGGGTCTCGCGCACCCAACGCGCGCGACCGCCCACTCCGCGTTGACGTCATTTTTGTCGCGCGCACCAACGCGCTCTTGCGGACGCGGCGACTATAAACTAGGCTTTAGCCCTTCGGGTCGGTTGCTCCACGGGAGGGGACCTTTCGAACGAGCCAACCCGCTTCTCTTTAACACTTTCCACGGCCGAGATACGGAGTACCACCGCCGCACCTTTAGACGGCCGTAACTCGGGCGCCTTAAGTCGGAGACCTTAGCCCTTTGGGTCGGTTGCTCCACGGGAGGAGACCTTTCGAACGAGCCAACCCGCTTCTCTCTAACACTTTCCACGGCCGAGATACGGAGTACCACCGCCGCACCTTTAGACGGCCGTAGCTCGGGCGTCTTAAGTCCGAGACCTTAGCCCTTTGGGTCGGTTGCTCCACGGGAGGGGACCTTTCAGACGAGCCAACCCGCGTCTCTCTAACCCTTTCCCCGGCCGAGATACAGAGTACCACCGCCGCACCTTTAGACGGCCGTAGCTCGGGCGCCTTAAGTCCGAGACCTTAGCCCTTCGGGTCGGTTGCTCCACGGGAGGGGACCTTTCGAACGAGCCAACCCGCTTCTCTTTATCACTTTCCACGGCCGAGATACGGAGTACCACCGCCGCACCTTTAGACGGCCGTAGCTCGAGCGTCTTAAGTCCGAGACCTTAGCCCTTCGGGTCGGTTGCTCCACGGGAGGGGACCTTTCGAACGAGCAAACCCGCGTCTCTCTAACCCTAAGCCCGGCCGAGATACGACCCCGGGAACATCGCCCCGTCTACCCGACCACCGTGCACCCGAGGCCGGCCTCGGACCCCGCGACGGACACCCTGGAGCTCGTACCCGGCGCACCGTTCGGTCCCTGCCATCCCACTCTTAAGCACTCCCCCACCGGACTAAGCCCCATCCTCCCGGCCCTTCTGGAGAACCAAACAGTTGGTCAACCCCAAAATTTCTCCAACCGTTGGTCAACCCGAAAGATTTTCCAGCAGTTGGTGAACCCCAATCGACTTAGGTTTTGGAGCGTTCGCGTTTCCAGCAGTTGGTCAACCTCAATCGACTTAGGTTTTGGAGCGTTCGAGTTTCCAGCAGTTGGTCAACCTCAATCGACTTAGGTTTTGGAGTGTTTGCGTTTCCAGCAGTTGGTCAACCTCAATCGACTTAGGTTTTGGAGCGTTTGCGTTTCCAGCAGTTGGTCAACCTCAATCGACTTAGGCTCTGGAGCTTTCGCCTCTCCAGCAGTTGGTCAACCACAACGACTTAGGCTCTTGAGCTTTCACTTCTCCAGCAGTTGGTCAACCCCATCGACTTAGGTTCTGGGGCGTTCGCTTCTCCTGCCATAGACTTAGGTTCTAGAGTTTTCGCCTCTCCGACAGTTGGTCAACCCCAATCGACTTAGGCTCTGGAGCTTTCACTTCTCCAGCAGTTGGTCAACCCCATCGACTTAGGTTCTGGAACTTTCGCCTCTCCGACAGTGGGTCAACCCCGATCGACTTAGCTATATACCTGATGGCACCTATTCGCCCTACCGTCCCCCGCGAAGGGGGAACCCGCCGGGTCCGCGGCCGGGAGGGTGCGCCTCGGTCGGCCCGGGGGACCGGAGATACTTCCGGTCGAAAATCCGAATTTCGTTACAGCGCCGCTCCGGCGCCTCGGGCCCGGGTCCTTAGACCTTCGGGTCGGTCGGTCCGCCGGAGGGGCCCTTTCGAACGAGCCCACCCGCGAGTATCTGGCCCTTTCCCCGGCAGAGATACGGGGTGCCGTCTCCAGATTTTCCCACGGCCGCTGCTCGGGCGCCTTAAGTCCCAGGACGTCGCCCTCGGGGTCGGTCGCTCTACCCGAGGGGACCTTACGAACGAGCCCGCCCTCGAACGAGATACGGACTTCCACCCCTGCACCTTTAAACGGCCGTAGCTCGGGCGCCTTAAGACCGAGACCTTAGCCCTTTGGGTCCCTCATCCTCCAGGAGGGGCCCTTTCCAACGACCCCACCCCCGTCTCCGTACCCCCTCCCCCGGCCGAGATACGACCCCGGGAACATCGCCCCGTCAACCCGACCACCGTGCACCCGAGGCCGGCTTTGGACCCCGCGACGGACACCCTGGAGCTCGTACCCGGCGCACCATTCGGTCCGCGGCCGGGAGGGTGCGCCTCGGTCGGCCCGGGGGACCGGAGATACTTCCGGTCGAAAATCCGAATTTCGTTACAGCGCCGCTCCGGCGCCTCGGGCCTGGGTCCTTCGACCTTTGGGTCGGTCGGTCCGCCGGAGGGGCCCTTTCGAACGAGCCCACCCGTGAGTATCTGGCCCTTTCCGCAGCGGAGATACGAGGTGCCGTCTCCGGAATTTCCCACGGCCGCTGCTCGGGCGCCTTAAGTCCCAGGACGTCGCCCTCGGGGTCGGTCGCTCTACCCGAGGGGACCTTTCGAACGAGACCGCCCTCGACCCTCCGACCCTTTCCGCGGCCGAGATACGGCGGTTCGAAAAAAAAAAAAAAACGCTCGTCCGGAGTTTGCTCGCCCGTAGCGTCCGCTGCGTTCGTCCGCCGGAGGCGCGGCCGGTCTCGTTCGAAAGGTCTTTCCCGGGGCTTTTCGGCGACGCCGGCCCCGAGTCAGTGCGACCCCGTGGACCGGAGATACTTCCGGTCGAATATCCGAATTTCGTTACCGCGCCGCTCCGGCGCCTCGGGCCCGGGGCCTTCGACCTTCGGGTCGATTGGTCCGCCGGAGGGGCCCTTTCGATCGAGCCCACCCGCGAGTATCTGGCCCTTTCCGCGGCGGAGATACGGGGGGCCGTCTCCGGATTTTCCCACTGCCGCTGCTTGGGCGCCTTAAGTCCGAGGACGTCGCCCTCGGGGTCGGTCGCTCTACCCGAGGGGACCTTTCGAACGAGCCCGCCCTCGACCCTCCGACCCTTTCCGCGGCCGAGATACGGCGGTTCGAAAAAAAAAACGCTCGTCCGGAGTTCGCGCGCCCGTAGCGTCCGCTGCGTTCGTCCGCCGGAGGCGCGGCCGGTCTCGTTCGAAAGGTCTCTCTCGGGGCTTTCCGGGGACACCAGCCTCGGGTCCGTGCGACCCCGGGGGCCGGAGAAACGGACTTCCACCGCTGCACATTTAAACGGCCGTAGCTCGGGCGCCTTAAGACCGAGACCTTAGCCCTTTGGGTCCCTCATCCTCCAGGAGGGGCCCTTTCCAACGACCCCACCCCCGTCTCCGTACGCCCTTCCCCGGCCGAGATACGACCCCGGGAACATCGCCCCGTCAACCCGACCACCGTGCACCCGAGGCCGGCTTTGGACCCCGCGACGGACACCCTGGAGCTCGTACCCGGCGCACCGTTCGGTCCGCGGCCGGGAGGGTGCGCCTCGGTCGGCCCGGGGGACCGGAGATACTTCCGGTCGAAAATCCGAATTTCGTTACAGCGCCGCTCCGGCGCCTCGGGCCTGGGTCCTTCGACCTTCGGGTCGGTCGGTCCGCCGGAAGGGCCCTTTCGATCGAGCCCACCCGCGAGTATCTGGCCCTTTCCGCGGCGGAGATACGGGGGGCCGTCTCCGGATTTTCCCACGGCCGCTGCTCGAGCGCCTTAAGTCCGAGGACGTCGCCCTCGCGGTCGGTCGCTCTACCCGAGGGGACCTTTCGAACGAGCCCGCCCTGGACCCTCCGACCCTTTCCGCGGCCGAGATACGGCGGATCGAAAAAAAAAAACGCTGGTCCGGAGTTCGCGCGCCCGTAGCGTCCGCTGCGTTCGTCCGCCGGAGGCGCGGCCGGTCTCGTTCGAAAGGTCTTTCCCGGGGCTTTCCGGCGACGCCGGCCCCGCGTCCGTGCGACCCCGTGGACCGGAGATACTTCCGGTCGAATATCCGAATTTCGTTCCCGCGCCGCTCCGGCGCCTCGGGCCCGGGGCCTTCGACCTTCGGGTCGATTGGTCCGCCGCTGCGTTCGTCCGCCGGAGGCGCGGCCGGTCTCGTTCGAAAGGTCTCTCTCGGGGCTTTCCGGGGACACCAGCCTCGGGTCCGTGCTTTCCCGGGGGCCGGAGATACGGACTTCCACCGCTGCACCTTTAAACGGCCGTAGCTCGGGCGCCTTAAGACCGAGACCTTAGCCCTTTGGGTCCCTCATCCTCCAGGAGGGGCCCTTTCCAACGACCCCACCCCCGTCTCCGTACGCCCTTCCCCGGCCGAGATACGACCCCGGGAACATCGCCCCGTCAACCCGACCACCGTGCACCCGAGGCCGGCTTTGGACCCCGCGACGGACACCCTGGAGCTCGTACCCGGCGCACCGTTCGGTCCCTGCCATCCCACTCTTAAGCACTCCCCCACCGGACTAAGCCCCATCCTCCCGGCCCTTCTGGAGAACCAAACAGTTGGTCAACCCCAAAATTTCTCCAACCGTTGGTCAACCCGAAAGATTTTCCAGCAGTTGGTCAACCCCAATCGACTTAGGTTTTGGAGCGTTCGCGTTTCCAGCAGTTGGTCAACCTCAATCGACTTAGGTTTTGGAGCGTTCGAGTTTCCAGCAGTTGGTCAACCTCAATCGACTTAGGTTCTAGAGCTTTCGCCTCTCCGACAGTTGGTCAACCCCAATTGACTTAGGCTCTGGAGCTTTCACTTCTCCAGCAGTTGGTCAACCCCATCGACTTAGGTTCTGGAGCTTTCGCCTCTCCGACAGTTGGTCAACCCCGATCGACTTAGCTATATACCTGATGGCACCTGTTCGCCCTACCCGCCGGGTCCGCGGCCGGGAGGGTGCGCCTCGGTTGGCCCGGGGGACCGGAGATACTTCCGGTCGAAAATCCGAATTTCGTTACAGCGCCGCTCCGGCGCCTCGGGCCTGGGTCCTTCGACCTTCGGGTCGATTGGTCCGCCGGAGGGGCCCTTTCGATCGAGCCCACCCGCGAGTATCTGGCCCTTTCCGCGGCGGAGATACGGGGGGCCGTCTCCGGATTTTCCCACTGCCGCTGCTCGGGCGCCTTAAGTCCGAGGACGTCGCCCTCGGGGTCGGTCGCTCTACCCGAGGGGACCTTTCGAACGAGCCCGCCCTCGACCCTCCGACCCTTTCCGCGGCCGAGATACGGCGGTTCGAAAAAAAAAAAACGCTCGTCCGGAGTTCGCGCGCCCGTAGCGTCCGCTGCGTTCGTCCGCCGGAGGCGCGGCCGGTCTCGTTCGAAAGGTCTCTCTCGGGGCTTTCCGGGGACACCAGCCTCGGGTCCGTGCTTCCCCGGGGGCCGGAGATACTTCCGGTCGAATATCCGAATTTCGTTCCCGCGCCGCTCCGGCGCCTCGGGCCCGGGGCCTTCGACCTTCAGGTCGATTGGTCCGCCGGAGGGGCCCTTTCGATCGAGCCCACCCGCGAGTATCTGGCCCTTTCCGTGGCGGAGATACGGGGGGCCGTCTCCGGATTTTCCCACGGCCGCTGCTCGAGCGCCTTAAGTCCGAGGACGTCGCCCTCGCGGTCGGTCGCTCTACCCGAGGGGACCTTTCGAACGAGCCCGCCCTCGACCTCCGACCCTTTCCGCGGCCGAGATACGGCGGATCGAAAAAAAAAAAACGCTGGTCCGGAGTTCGCGCGCCCGTAGCGTCCGCTGCGTTCGTCCGCCGGAGGCGCGGCCGGTCTCGTTCGAAAGGTCTTTCCCGGGGCTTTCCGGCGACGCCGGCCCCGCGTCCGTGCGACCCCGTGGACCGGAGATACTTCCGGTCGAATATCCGAATTTCGTTCCCGCGCCGCTCCGGCGCCTCGGGCCCGGGGCCTTCGACCTTCGGGTCGATTGGTCCGCCGCTGCGTTCGTCCGCCGGAGGCGCGGCCGGTCTCGTTCGAAAGGTCTCTCTCGGGGCTTTCCGGGGACACCAGCCTCGGGTCCGTGCTTTCCCGGGGGCCGGAGATACGGACTTCCACCGCTGCACCTTTAAACGGCCGTAGCTCGGGCGCCTTAAGACCGAGACCTTAGCCCTTTGGGTCCCTCATCCTCCAGGAGGGGCCCTTTCCAACGACCCCACCCCCGTCTCCGTACGCCCTTCCCCGGCCGAGATACGACCCCGGGAACATCGCCCCGTCAACCCGACCACCGTGCACCCGAGGCCGGCTTTGGACCCCGCGACGGACACCCTGGAGCTCGTACCCGGCGCACCGTTCGGTCCCTGCCATCCCACTCTTAAGCACTCCCCCACCGGACTAAGCCCCATCCTCCCGGCCCTTCTGGAGAACCAAACAGTTGGTCAACCCCAAAATTTCTCCAACCGTTGGTCAACCCGAAAGATTTTCCAGCAGTTGGTCAACCCCAATCGACTTAGGTTTTGGAGCGTTCGCGTTTCCAGCAGTTGGTCAACCTCAATCGACTTAGGTTTTGGAGCGTTCGAGTTTCCAGCAGTTGGTCAACCTCAATCGACTTAGGTTCTAGAGCTTTCGCCTCTCCGACAGTTGGTCAACCCCAATTGACTTAGGCTCTGGAGCTTTCACTTCTCCAGCAGTTGGTCAACCCCATCGACTTAGGTTCTGGAGCTTTCGCCTCTCCGACAGTTGGTCAACCCCGATCGACTTAGCTATATACCTGATGGCACCTGTTCGCCCTACCCGCCGGGTCCGTGGCCGGGAGGGTGCGCCTCGGTTGGCCCGGGGGACCGGAGATACTTCCGGTCGAAAATCCGAATTTCGTTACAGCGCCGCTCCGGCGCCTCGGGCCTGGGTCCTTCGACCTTCGGGTCGATTGGTCCGCCGGAGGGGCCCTTTCGATCGAGCCCACCCGCGAGTATCTGGCCCTTTCCGCGGCGGAGATACGGGGGGCCGTCTCCGGATTTTCCCACTGCCGCTGCTCGGGCGCCTTAAGTCCGAGGACGTCGCCCTCGGGGTCGGTCGCTCTACCCGAGGGGACCTTTCGAACGAGCCCGCCCTCGACCCTCCGACCCTTTCCGCGGCCGAGATACGGCGGTTCGAAAAAAAAAAAACGCTCGTCCGGAGTTCGCGCGCCCGTAGCGTCCGCTGCGTTCGTCCGCCGGAGGCGCGGCCGGTCTCGTTCGAAAGGTCTCTCTCGGGGCTTTCCGGGGACACCAGCCTCGGGTCCGTGCTTCCCCGGGGGCCGGAGATACTTCCGGTCGAATATCCGAATTTCGTTCCCGCGCCGCTCCGGCGCCTCGGGCCCGGGGCCTTCGACCTTCAGGTCGATTGGTCCGCCGGAGGGGCCCTTTCGATCGAGCCCACCCGCGAGTATCTGGCCCTTTCCGCGGCGGAGATACGGGGGGCCGTCTCCGGATTTTCCCACGGCCGCTGCTCGAGCACCTTAAGTCCGAGGACGTCGCCCTCGCGGTCGGTCGCTCTACCCGAGGGGACCTTTCGAACGAGCCCGCCCTCGACCCTCCGACCCTTTCCGCGGCCGAGATACGGCGGATCGAAAAAAAAAAACGCTGGTCCGGAGTTCGCGCGCCCGTAGCGTCCGCTGCGTTCGTCCGCCGGAGGCGCGGCCGGTCTCGTTCGAAAGGTCTTTCCAGGGGCTTTCCGGCGACGCCGGCCCCGAGTCCGTGCGACCCCGTGGACCGGAGATACTTCCGGTCGAATGTCCGAATTTCGTTCCCGCGCCGCTCCGGCGCCTCGGACCCGGGGCCTTCGACCTTCGGGTCGATTGGTCCGCCGGAGGAGCCCTTTCGAACGAGCCCACCCGCGAGTATCTGGCCCTTTCCCCGGCGGAGATACGGGGGGCCGTCTCCTGATTTTCCCACGGCCGCTGCTCGGGCGCCTTAAGTCCGAGGACGTCGCCCTCGGGGTCGGTCGCTCTACCCGAGGGGACCTTTCGAACGAGCCCGCCCTCGACCCTCCGACCCTTTCCGCGGCCGAGATACGGCGGTTCGAAAAAAAAAAAAAAAACGCTCGTCCGGAGTTTGCTCGCCCGTAGCGTCCGCTGCGTTCGTCCGCCGGAGGCGTGATCGGTCTCGTTCGAAAGGTCTTTCCAGGGGCTTTCCGGCGACGCCGGCCCCGAGTCCGTGCGACCCCGTGGACCGGAGATACTTCCGGTCGAATATCCGAATTTCGTTCCCGCGCCGCTCCGGCGCCTCGGGCCCGGGGCCTTCGACCTTCGGGTCGATTGGTCCGCCGGAGGGGCCCTTTCGATCGAGCCCACCCTCGAGTATCTGGCCCTTTCCGCGGCGGAGATACGGGGGGCCGTCTCCGGATTTTCCCACGGCCGCTGCTCGAGCGCCTTAAGTCCGAGGACGTCGCCCTCGCGGTCGGTCGCTCTACCCGAGGGGACCTTTCGAACGAGCCCGCCTCGACCCTCCGACCCTTTCCGCGGCCGAGATACGGCGGATCGAAAAAAAAAAAACGCTGGTCTGGAGTTCGCGCGCCCGTAGCGTCCGCTGCGTTCGTCCGCCGGAGGCGCGGCCGGTCTCGTTCGAAAGGTCTCTCTCGGGGCTTTCCGGGGACACCAGCCTCGGGTCCGTGCTTCCCCGGGGGCCGGAGATACTTCCGGTCGAATATCCGAATTTCGTTCCCGCGCCGCTCCGGCGCCTCGGGCCCGGGGCCTTCGACCTTCGGGTCGATTGGTCCGCCGGACGGGCCCTTTCGATCGAGCCCACCCGCGAGTATCTGGCCCTTTCCGCGGCGGAGATACGGGGGGCCGTCTCCGGATTTTCCCACGGCCGCTGCTCGAGCGCCTTAAGTCCGAGGACGTCGCCCTCGCGGTCGGTCGCTCTACCCGAGGGGACCTTTCGAACGAGTTTGCCCTCGACCCTCCGACCCTTTCCGCGGCCGAGATACGGCGGATCGAAAAAAAAAACGCTGGTCCGGAGTTCGCGCGCCCGTAGCGTCTGCTGCGTTCGTCCGCCGGAGGCGCGGCCGGTCTCGTTCGAAAGGTCTTTCCAGGGGCTTTCCGGCGACGCCGGCCCCGAGTCCGTGCGACCCCGTGGACCGGAGATACTTCCGGTCGAATGTCCGAATTTCGTTCCCGCGCCGCTCCGGCGCCTCGGGACCGGGGCCTTCGACCTTCGGGTCGATTGGTCCGCCGGAGGAGCCCTTTCGAACGAGCCCACCCGCGAATATCTGGCCCTTTCCCCGGCGGAGATACGGGGGGCCGTCTCCGGATTTTCCCACGGCCGCTGCTCGGGCGCCTTAAGTCCGAGGACGTCGCCCTCGGGGTCGGTCGCTCTACCCGAGGGGACCTTTCGAACGAGCCCGCCCTCGACCCTCCGACCCTTTCCGCGGCCGAGATACGGCGGTTCGAAAAAAAAAAAAAACGCTCGTCCGGAGTTTGCTCGCCCGTAGCGTCCGCTGCGTTCGTCCGCCGGAGGCGTGACCGGTCTCGTTCGAAAGGTCTTTCCAGGGGCTTTCCGGCGACGCCGGCCCCGAGTCCGTGCGACCCCGTGGACCGGAGATACTTCCGGTCGAATATCCGAATTTCGTTCCCGCGCCGCTCCGGCGCCTCGGGCCCGGGTCCTTCGACCTTCGGGTCGATTGGTCCGCCGGAGGGGCCCTTTCGATCGAGCCCACCCGCGAGTATCTGGCCCTTTCCGCGGCGGAGATACGGGGGGCCGTCTCCTGATTTTCCCACGGCCGCTGCTCGAGCGCCTTAAGTCCGAGGACGTCGCCCTCGCGGTCGGTCGCTCTACCCGAGGGGACCTTTCGAACGAGCCCGCCCTCGACCCTCCGACCCTTTCCGCGGCCGAGATACGGCGGTTCGAAAAAAAAAAAACGCTCGTCCGGAGTTCGCGCGCCCGTAGCGTCCGCTGCGTTCGTCCGCCGGAGGCGCGGCCGGTCTCGTTCGAAAGGTCTCTCTCGGGGCTTTCCGGGGACACCAGCCTCGGGTCTGTGCGACCCCGGGGGCCGGAGATACGGACTTCCACCGCTGCACATTTAAACGGCCGTAGCTCGGGCGCCTTAAGACCGAGACCTTAGCCCTTTGGGTCCCTCATCCTCCAGGAGGGGCCCTTTCCAACGACCCCACCCCCGTCTCCGTACGCCCTTCCCCGGCCGAGATACGACCCCGGGAACATCGCCCCGTCAACCCGACCACCGTGCACCCGAGGCCGGCTTTGGACCCCGCGACGGACACCCTGGAGCTCGTACCCGGCGCACCGTTCGGTCCGCGGCCGGGAGGGTGCGCCTCGGTCGGCCCGGGGGACCGGAGATACTTCCGGTCGAAAATCCGAATTTCGTTACAGCGCCGCTCCGGCGCCTCGGGCCTGGGTCCTTCGACCTTCGGGTCGGTCGGTCCGCCGGAGGGGCCCTTTCGAACGAGCCCACCCGCGAGTATCTGGCCCTTTCCGCAGCGGAGATACGAGGTGCCGTCTCCGGAATTTCCCACGGCCGCCGCTCGGGCGCCTTAAGTCCCAGGACGTCGCCCTCGGGGTCGGTCGCTCTACCCGAGGGGACCTTTCGAACGAGCCCGCCCTCGACCCTCCGACCCTTTCCGCGGCCGAGATACGGCGGTTCGAAAAAAAAAAAAAACGCTCGTCCGGAGTTTGCTCGCCCGTAGCGTCCGCTGCGTTCGTCCGCCGGAGGCGCGGCCGGTCTCGTTCGAAAGGTCTTTCCCGGGGCTTTCCGGCGACGCCGGCCCCGAGTCCGTGCGACCCCGTGGACCGGAGATACTTCCGGTCGAATATCCGAATTTCGTTCCCGCGCCGCTCCGGCGCCTCGGGCCCGGGGCCTTCGACCTTCGGGTCGATTGGTCCGCCGGAGGAGCCCTTTCGAACGAGCCCACCCGCGAGTATCTGGCCCTTTCCCCGGCGGAGATACGGGGGGCCGTCTCCGGATTTTCCCACGGCCGCTGCTCGGGCGCCTTAAGTCCGAGGACGTCGCCCTCGGGGTCGGTCGCTCTACCCGAGGGGACCTTTCGAACGAGCCCGCCCTCGACCCTCCGACCCTTTCCGCGGCCGAGATACGGCGGATCGAAAAAAAAAAAACGCTGGTCCGGAGTTCGCGCGCCCGTAGCGTCCGCTGCATTCGTCCGCCGGAGGCGCGGCCGGTCTCGTTCGAAAGGTCTTTCCCGGGGCTTTCCGGCGACGCCGGCCCCGAGTCCGTGCGACCCCGTGGACCGGAGATACTTCCGGTCGAATATCCGAATTTCGTTCCCGCGCCGCTCCGGCGCCTCGGGCCCGGGGCCTTCGACCTTCGGGTCGATTGGTCCGCCGGAAGGGCCCTTTCGATCGAGCCCACCCGCGAGTATCTGGCCCTTTCCGCGGCGGAGATACGGGGGGCCGTCTCCGGATTTTCCCACGGCCGCTGCTCGGGCGCCTTAAGTCCGAGGACGTCGCCCTCGGGGTCGGTCGCTCTACCCGAGGGGACCTTTCGAACGAGCCCGCCCTCGACCCTCCGACCCTTTCCGCGGCCGAGATACGGCGGATCGAAAAAAAAAACACGCTGGTCCGGAGTTCGCGCGCCCGTAGCGTCCGCTGCGTTCGTCCGCCGGAGGCGCGGCCGGTCTCGTTCGAAAGGTCTTTCCCGGGGCTTTTCGGCGACGCCGGCCCCGAGTCCGTGCGACCCCGTGGACCGGAGATACTTCCGGTCGAATATCCGAATTTTGTTACCGCGCCGCTCCGGCGCCTCGGGCCCGGGGCCTTCGACCTTCGGGTCGATTGGTCCGCCGGAGGGGCCCTTTCGATCGAGCCCACCCGCGAGTATCTGGCCCTTTCCGCGGCGGAGATACGGGGGGCCGTCTCCGGATTTTCCCACTACCGCTGCTCGGGCGCCTTAAGTCCGAGGACGTCGCCCTCGGGGTCGGTCGCTCTACCCGAGGGGACCTTTCGAACGAGCCCGCCCTCGACCCTCCGACCCTTTCCGCGGGCGAGATACGGCGGTTCGAAAAAAAAAAAACGCTCGTTCGGAGTTCGCGCGCCCGTAGCGTCCGCTGCGTTCGTCCGCCGGAGGCGCGGCCGGTCTCGGTCGAAAGGTCTCTCTCGGGGCTTTCCGGGGACACCAGCCTCGGGTCCGTGCGACCCCGGGGGCCGGAGATACGGACTTCCACCGCTGCACATTTAAACGGCCGTAGCTCGGGCGCCTTAAGACCGAGACCTTAGCCCTTTGGGTCCCTCATCCTCCAGGAGGGGCCCTTTCCAACGACCCCACCCCCATCTCCGTACCCCCTTCCCCGGCCGAGATACGACCCCGGGAACATCGCCCCATCAACCCGACCACCGTGCACCCGAGGCCGGCTTTGGACCCCACGACGGACACCCTGGAGCTCGTACCCGGCGCACCGTTCGGTCCCTGCCATCCCACTCTTAAGCACTCCCCCACCGGACTAAGCCCCATCCTCCCGGCCCTTCTGGAGAACCAAACAGTTGGTCAACCCCAAAATTTCTCCAACCGTTGGTCAACCCGAAAGATTTTCCAGCAGTTGGTCAACCCCAATCGACTTAGGTTTTGGAGCGTTCGCGTTTCCAGCAGTTGGTCAACCTCAATCGACTTAGGTTTTGGAGCGTTCGAGTTTCCAGCAGTTGGTCAACCTCAATCGACTTAGGTTCTAGAGCTTTCGCCTCTCCGACAGTTGGTCAACCCCAATTGACTTAGGCTCTGGAGCTTTCACTTCTCCAGCAGTTGGTCAACCCCATCGACTTAGGTTCTGGAGCTTTCGCCTCTCCGACAGTTGGTCAACCCCGATCGACTTAGCTATATACCTGATGGCACCTGTTCGCCCTACCCGCCGGGTCCGCGGCCGGGAGGGTGCGCCTCGGTCGGCCCGGGGGACCGGAGATACTTCCGGTCGAAAATCCGAATTTCGTTACAGCGCCGCTCCGGCGCCTCGGGCCCGGGTCCTTCGACCTTCGGGTCGGTCGGTCCGCCGGAGGGGCCCTTTCGAACGAGCCCACCCGCGAGTATCTGGCCCTTTCCGCAGCGGAGATACGGGGTGCCGTCTCCGGAATTTCCCACGGCCGCTGCTCGGGCGCCTTAAATCCCAGGACGTCGCCCTCGGGGTCGGTCGCTCTACCCGAGGGGACCTTTCGAACGAGCCCGCCCTCGACCCTCCGACCCTTTCCTCGGCCGAGATACGGCGGTTCGAAAAAAAAAAAAAACGCTCGTCCGGAGTTTGCTCGCCCGTAGCGTCCGCTGCGTTCGTCCGCCGGAGGCGTGACCGGTCTCGTTCGAAAGGTCTTTCCAGGGGCTTTCCGGCGACGCCGGCCACGAGTCCGTGCGACCCCGTGGACCGGAGATACTTTCGGTCGAATATCCGAATTTCGTTCCCGCGCCGCTCCGGCGCCTCGGGCCCGGGGCCTTCGACCTTCGGGTCGATTGGTCCGCCGGAGGAGCCCTTTCGAACGAGCCCACCCGCGAGTATCTGGCCCTTTCCCCGGCGGAGATACGGGGGGCCGTCTCCGGATTTTCCCACGGCCGCTGCTCGGGCGCCTTAAGTCCGAGGACGTCGCCCTCGGGGTCGGTCGCTCTACCCGAGGGGACCTTTCGAACGAGCCCGCCCTCGACCCTCCGACCCTTTCCGCGGCCGAGATACGGCGGATCGAAAAAAAAAAAACGCTGGTCCGGAGTTCGCGCGCCCGTAGCGTCCGCTGCGTTCGTCC
This sequence comes from Misgurnus anguillicaudatus, assembly GCF_027580225.2. Lineage (NCBI taxonomy): Eukaryota > Metazoa > Chordata > Actinopteri > Cypriniformes > Cobitidae > Misgurnus > Misgurnus anguillicaudatus. The sequence goes on from NC_073341.2 coordinate 41,631,012, forward strand.
GCCGGAGGCGCGGCCGGTCTCGTTCGAAAGGTCTTTCCTGGGGCTTTCCGGCGACGCCGGCCCCGAGTCCGTGCGACCCCGTGGACCGGAGATACTTCCGGTCGAATATCCGAATTTCGTTCCCGCGCCGCTCCGGCGCCTCGGGCCCGGGGCCTTCGACCTTCGGGTCGATTGGTCCGCCGGAGGGGCCCTTTCGATCGAGCCCACCCGCGAGTATCTGGCCCTTTCCGCGGCGGAGATACGGGGGGCCGTCTCCGGATTTTCCCACGGCCGCTGCTCGAGCGCCTTAAGTCCGAGGACGTCGCCCTCGCGGTCGGTCGCTCTACCCGAGGGGACCTTTCGAACGAGCCCGCCCTCGACCCTCCGACCCTTTCCGCGGCCGAGATACGGCGGATCGAAAAAAAAAAACGCTGGTCCGGAGTTCGCGCGCCCGTAGCGTCCGCTGCGTTCGTCCGCCGGAGGCGCGGCCGGTCTCGTTCGAAAGGTCTTTCCCGGGGCTTTCCGGCGACGCCGGCCCCGAGTCCGTGCGACCCCGTGGACCGGAGATACTTCCGGTCGAATATCCGAATTTCGTTCCCGCGCCGCTCCGGCGCCTCGGGCCCGGGGCCTTCGACCTTCGGGTCGATTGGTCCGCCGGAAGGGCCCTTTCGATCGAGCCCACCCGCGAGTATCTGGCCCTTTCCGCGGCGGAGATACGGGGGGCCGTCTCCGGATTTTCCCACGGCCGCTGCTCGGGCGCCTTAAGTCCGAGGACGTCGCCCTCGGGGTCGGTCGCTCTACCCGAGGGGACCTTTCGAACGAGCCCGCCCTCGACCCTCCGACCCTTTCCGCGGCCGAGATACGGCGGATCGAAAAAAAAAACACGCTGGTCCGGAGTTCGCGCGCCCGTAGCGTCCGCTGCCTTCGTCCGCCGGAGGCGCGGCCGGTCTCGTTCGAAAGGTCTTTCCCGGGGCTTTCCGGCGACGCCGGCCCCGAGTCCGTGCGACCCCGTGGACCGGAGATACTTCCGGTCGAATATCCGAATTTCGTTCCCGCGCCGCTCCGGCGCCTCGGGCCCGGGGCCTTCGACCTTCGGGTCGATTGGTCCGCCGGAAGGGCCCTTTCGATCGAGTCCACCCGCGAGTATCTGGCCCTTTCCGCGGCGGAGATACGGGGGGCCGTCTCCGGATTTTCCCACGGCCGCTGCTCGGGCGCCTTAAGTCCGAGGACGTCGCCCTCGGGGTCGGTCGCTCTACCCGAGGGGACCTTTCGAACGAGCCCGCCCTCGACCCTCCGACCCTTTCCGCGGCCGAGATACGGCGGATCGAAAAAAAAACACGCTGGTCCGGAGTTCGCCCGCCCGTAGCGTCCGCTGCGTTCGTCCGCCGGAGGCGCGGCCGGTCTCGTTCGAAAGGTCTTTCCCGGGGCTTTCCGGCGACGCCGGCCCCGAGTCCGTGCGACCCCGTGGACCGGAGATACTTCCGGTCGAATATCCGAATTTCGTTCCCGCGCCGCTCCGGCGCCTCGGGCCCGGGGCCTTCGACCTTCGGGTCGATTGGTCCGCCGCTGCGTTCGTCCGCCGGAGGCGCGGCCGGTCTCGTTCGAAAGGTCTCTCTCGGGGCTTTCCGGGGACACCAGCCTCGGGTCCGTGCTTTCCCGGGGGCCGGAGATACGGACTTCCACCGCTGCACCTTTAAACGGCCGTAGCTCGGGCGCCTTAAGACCGAGACCTTAGCCCTTTGGGTCCCTCATCCTCCAGGAGGGGCCCTTTCCAACGACCCCACCCCCGTCTCCGTACGCCCTTCCCCGGCCGAGATACGACCCCGGGAACATCGCCCCGTCAACCCGACCACCGTGCACCCGAGGCCGGCTTTGGACCCCGCGACGGACACCCTGGAGCTCGTACCCGGCGCACCGTTCGGTCCCTGCCATCCCACTCTTAAGCACTCCCCCACCGGACTAAGCCCCATCCTCCCGGCCCTTCTGGAGAACCAAACAGTTGGTCAACCCCAAAATTTCTCCAACCGTTGGTCAACCCGAAAGATTTTCCAGCAGTTGGTCAACCCCAATCGACTTAGGTTTTGGAGCGTTCGCGTTTCCAGCAGTTGGTCAACCTCAATCGACTTAGGTTTTGGAGCGTTCGAGTTTCCAGCAGTTGGTCAACCTCAATCGACTTAGGTTCTAGAGCTTTCGCCTCTCCGACAGTTGGTCAACCCCAATTGACTTAGGCTCTGGAGCTTTCACTTCTCCAGCAGTTGGTCAACCCCATCGACTTAGGTTCTGGAGCTTTCGCCTCTCCGACAGTTGGTCAACCCCGATCGACTTAGCTATATACCTGATGGCACCTGTTCGCCCTACCCGCCGGGTCCGCGGCCGGGAGGGTGCGCCTCGGTTGGCCCGGGGGACCGGAGATACTTCCGGTCGAAAATCCGAATTTCGTTACAGCGCCGCTCCGGCGCCTCGGGCCTGGGTCCTTCGACCTTCGGGTCGATTGGTCCGCCGGAGGGGCCCTTTCGATCGAGCCCACCCGCGAGTATCTGGCCCTTTCCGCGGCGGAGATACGGGGGGCCGTCTCCGGATTTTCCCACTGCCGCTGCTCGGGCGCCTTAAGTCCGAGGACGTCGCCCTCGGGGTCGGTCGCTCTACCCGAGGGGACCTTTCGAACGAGCCCGCCCTCGACCCTCCGACCCTTTCCGCGGCCGAGATACGGCGGTTCGAAAAAAAAAAAAACGCTCGTCCGGAGTTCGCGCGCCCGTAGCGTCCGCTGCGTTCGTCCGCCGGAGGCGCGGCCGGTCTCGTTCGAAAGGTCTCTCTCGGGGCTTTCCGGGGACACCAGCCTCGGGTCCGTGCTTCCCCGGGGGCCGGAGATACTTCCGGTCGAATATCCGAATTTCGTTCCCGCGCCGCTCCGGCGCCTCGGGCCCGGGGCCTTCGACCTTCGGGTCGATTGGTCCGCCGGACGGGCCCTTTCGATCGAGCCCACCCGCGAGTATCTGGCCCTTTCCGCGGCGGAGATACGGGGGGCCGTCTCCGGATTTTCCCACGGCCGCTGCTCGAGCGCCTTAAGTCCGAGGACGTCGCCCTCGCGGTCGGTCGCTCTACCCGAGGGGACCTTTCGAACGAGTTTGCCCTCGACCCTCCGACCCTTTCCGCGGCCGAGATACGGCGGATCGAAAAAAAAAACGCTGGTCCGGAGTTCGCGCGCCCGTAGCGTCTGCTGCGTTCGTCCGCCGGAGGCGCGGCCGGTCTCGTTCGAAAGGTCTTTCCAGGGGCTTTCCGGCGACGCTGGCCCCGAGTCCGTGCGACCCCGTGGACCGGAGATACTTCCGGTCGAATGTCCGAATTTCGTTCCCGCGCCGCTCCGGCGCCTCGGGACCGGGGCCTTCGACCTTCGGGTCGATTGGTCCGCCGGAGGAGCCCTTTCGAACGAGCCCACCCGCGAATATCTGGCCCTTTCCCCGGCGGAGATACGGGGGGCCGTCTCCGGATTTTCCCACGGCCGCTGCTCGGGCGCCTTAAGTCCGAGGACGTCGCCCTCGGGGTCGGTCGCTCTACCCGAGGGGACCTTTCGAACGAGCCCGCCCTCGACCCTCCGACCCTTTCCGCGGCCGAGATACGGCGGTTCGAAAAAAAAAAAAACGCTCGTCCGGAGTTTGCTCGCCCGTAGCGTCCGCTGCGTTCGTCCGCCGGAGGCGTGACCGGTCTCGTTCGAAAGGTCTCTCTCGGGGCTTTCCGGGGACACCAGCCTCGGGTCCGTGCTTCCCCGGGGGCCGGAGATACTTCCGGTCGAATATCCGAATTTCGTTCCCGCGCCGCTCCGGCGCCTCGGGCCCGGGGCCTTCGACCTTCGGGTCGATTGGTCCGCCGGACGGGCCCTTTCGATCGAGCCCACCCGCGAGTATCTGGCCCTTTCCGCGGCGGAGATACGGGGGGCCGTCTCCGGATTTTCCCACGGCCGCTGCTCGAGCGCCTTAAGTCCGAGGACGTCGCCCTCGCGGTCGGTCGCTCTACCCGAGGGGACCTTTCGAACGAGTTTGCCCTCGACCCTCCGACCCTTTCCGCGGCCGAGATACGGCGGTTCGAAAAAAAAAAAACGCTCGTCCGGAGTTTGCTCGCCCGTAGCGTCCGCTGCGTTCGTCCGCCGGAGGCGTGACCGGTCTCGTTCGAAAGGTCTTTCCAGGGGCTTTCCGGCGACGCCGGCCCCGAGTCCGTGCGACCCCGTGGACCGGAGATACTTCCGGTCGAATATCCGAATTTCGTTCCCGCGCCGCTCCGGCGCCTCGGGCCCGGGGCATTCGACCTTCGGGTCGATTGGTCCGCCGGAGGGGCCCTTTCGATCGAGCCCACCCGCGAGTATCTGGCCCTTTCCGCGGCGGAGATACGGGGGGCCGTCTCCTGATTTTCCCACGGCCGCTGCTCGAGCGCCTTAAGTCCGAGGACGTCGCCCTCGCGGTCGGTCGCTCTACCCGAGGGGACCTTTCGAACGAGCCCGCCCTCGACCCTCCGACCCTTTCCGCGGCCGAGATACGGCGGTTCGAAAAAAAAAAACGCTCGTCCGGAGTTCGCGCGCCCGTAGCGTCCGCTGCGTTCGTCCGCCGGAGGCGCGGCCGGTCTCGTTCGAAAGGTCTCTCTCGGGGCTTTCCAGGGACACCAGCCTCGGGTCCGTGCGACCCCGGGGGCCGGAGATACGGACTTCCACCGCTGCACATTTAAACGGCCGTAGCTCGGGCGCCTTAAGACCGAGACCTTAGCCCTTTGGGTCCCTCATCCTCCAGGAGGGGCCCTTTCCAACGACCCCACCCCCGTCTCCGTACGCCCTTCCCCGGCCGAGATACGACCCCGGGAACATCGCCCCGTCAACCCGACCACCGTGCACCCGAGGCCGGCTTTGGACCCCGCGACAGACACCCTGGAGCTCGTACCCGGCGCACCGTTCGGTCCGCGGCCGGGAGGGTGCGCCTCGGTCGGCCCGGGGGACCGGAGATACTTCCGGTCGAAAATCCGAATTTCGTTACAGCGCCGCTCCGGCGCCTCGGGCCTGGGTCCTTCGACCTTCGGGTCGGTCGGTCCGCCGGAGGGGCCCTTTCGAACGAGCCGACCCGCGAGTATCTGGCCCTTTCCGCAGCGGAGATACGAGGTGCCGTCTCCGGAATTTCCCACGGCCGCCGCTCGGGCGCCTTAAGTCCCAGGACGTCGCCCTCGGGGTCGGTCGCTCTACCCGAGGGGACCTTTCGAACGAGCCCGCCCTCGACCCTCCGACCCTTTCCGCGGCCGAGATACGGCGGTTCGAAAAAAAAAAAAAAACGCTCGTCCGGAGTTTGCTCGCCCGTAGCGTCCGCTGCGTTCGTCCGCCGGAGGCGCGGCCGGTCTCGTTCGAAAGGTCTTTCCCGGGGCTTTCCGGCGACGCCGGCCCCGAGTCCGTGCGACCCCGTGGACCGGAGATACTTCCGGTCGAATATCCGAATTTCGTTCCCGCGCCGCTCCGGCGCCTCGGGCCCGGGGCCTTCGACCTTCGGGTCGATTGGTCCGCCGGAGGAGCCCTTTCGAACGAGCCCACCCGCGAGTATCTGGCCCTTTCCCCGGCGGAGATACGGGGGGCCGTCTCCGGATTTTCCCACGGCCGCTGCTCGGGCGCCTTAAGTCCGAGGACGTCGCCCTCGGGGTCGGTCGCTCTACCCGAGGGGACCTTTCGAACGAGCCCGCCCTCGACCCTCCGACCCTTTCCGCGGCCGAGATACGGCGGATCGAAAAAAAAAAACGCTGGTCCGGAGTTCGCGCGCCTGTAGCGTCCGCTGCATTCGTCCGCCGGAGGCGCGGCCGGTCTCGTTCGAAAGGTCTTTCCCGGGGCTTTTCGGCGACGCCGGCCCCGAGTCCGTGCGACCCCGTGGACCGGAGATACTTCCGGTCGAATATCCGAATTTCGTTCCCGCGCCGCTCCGGCGCCTCGGGCCCGGGGCCTTCGACCTTCGGGTCGATTGGTCCGCCGGAGGGGCCCTTTCGATCGAGCCCACCCGCGAGTATCTGGCCCTTTCCGCGGCGGAGATACGGGGGGCCGTCTCCGGATTTTCCCACGGCCGCTGCTCGGGCGCCTTAAGTCCGAGGACGTCGCCCTCGGGGTCGGTCGCTCTACCCGAGGGGACCTTTCGAACGAGCCCGCCCTCGACCCTCCGACCCTTTCCGCGGCCGAGATACGGCGGTTCGAAAAAAAAAAACCGCTCGTCCGGAGTTCGCGCGCCCGTAGCGTCCGCTGCGTTCGTCCGCCGGAGGCGCGGCCGGTCTCGTTCGAAAGGTCTCTCTCGGGGCTTTCCGGGGACACCAGCCTCGGGTCCGTGCGACCCCCGGGGCCGGAGATACGGACTTCCACCGCTGCACATTTAAACGGCCGTAGCTCGGGCGCCTTAAGACCGAGACCTTAGCCCTTTGGGTCCCTCATCCTCCAGGAGGGGCCCTTTCCAACGACCCCACCCCCGTCTCCGTACCCCCTTCCCCGGCCGAGATACGACCCCGGGAACATCGCCCCGTCAACCCGACCACCGTGCACCCGAGGCCGGCTTTGGACCCCGCGACGGACACCCTGGAGCTCGTACCCGGCGCACCGTTCGGTCCCTGCCATCCCACTCTTAAGCACTCCCCCACCGGACTAAGCCCCATCCTCCCGGCCCTTCTGGAGAACCAAACAGTTGGTCAACTCCAAAATTTCTCCAACCGTTGGTCAACCCGAAAGATTTTCCAGCAGTTGGTCAACCTCAATCGACTTAGGTTCTAGAGCTTTCGCCTCTCCGACAGTTGGTCAACCCCAATTGACTTCGGCTCTGGAGCTTTCACTTCTCCAGCAGTTGGTCAACCCCATCGACTTAGGTTCTGGAGCTTTCGCCTCTCCGACAGTTGGTCAACCCCGATCGACTTAGCTATATACCTGATGGCACCTGTTCGCCCTACCCGCCGGGTCCGCGGCCGGGAGGGTGCGCCTCGGTCGGCCCGGGGGACCGGAGATACTTCCGGTCGAAAATCCGAATTTCGTTACAGCGCCGCTCCGGCGCCTCGGGCCCGGGTCCTTCGACCTTCGGGTCGGTCGGTCCGCCGGAGGGGCCCTTTCGAACGAGCCCACCCGCGAGTATCTGGCCCTTTCCGCAGCGGAGATACGGGGTGCCGTCTCCGGAATTTCCCACGGCCGCTGCTCGGGCGCCTTAAATCCCAGGACGTCGCCCTCGGGGTCGGTCGCTCTACCCGAGGGGACCTTTCGAACGAGCCCGCCCTCGACCCTCCGACCCTTTCCGCGGCCGAGATACGGCGGATCGAAAAAAAAAAAACGCTGGTCCGGAGTTCGCGCGCACGTAGCGTCCGCTGCGTTCGTCCGCCGGAGGCGCGGCCGGTCTCGTTCGAAAGGTCTCTCTCGGGGCTTTCCGGGGACACCAGCCTCGGGTCCGTGCGACCCCGGGGGCCGGAGATACGGACTTCCACCGCTGCACATTTAAACGGCCGTAGCTCGGGCGCCTTAAGACCGAGACCTTAGCCCTTTGGGTCCCTCATCCTCCAGGAGGGTCCCTTTCCAACGACCCCACCCCCGTCTCCGTACCCCCTTCCCCGGCCGAGATACGACTCCGGGAACATCGCCCCGTCAACCCGACCACCGTGCACCCGAGGCCGGCTTTGGACCCCGCGACGGACACCCTGGAGCTCGTACCCGGCGCACCGTTCGGTCCCTGCCATCCCACTCTTAAGCACTCCCCCACCGGACTAAGCCCCATCCTCCCGGCCCTTCTGGAGAACCAAACAGTTGGTCAACCCCAAAATTTCTCCAACCGTTGGTCAACCCGAAAGATTTTCCAGCAGTTGGTCAACCCCAATCGACTTAGGTTTTGGAGCGTTCGCGTTTCCAGCAGTTGGTCAACCTCAATCGACTTAGGTTTTGGAGAGTTCGAGTTTCCAGCAGTTGGTCAACCTCAATCGACTTAGGTTCTAGAGCTTTCGCCTCTCCGACAGTTGGTCAACCCCAATTGACTTAGGCTCTGGAGCTTTCCCTTCTCCAGCAGTTGGTCAACCCCATCGACTTAGGTTCTGGAGCTTTCGCCTCTCCGACAGTTGGTCAACCCCGATCGACTTAGCTATATACCTGATGGCACCTGTTCGCCCTACCCGCCGGGTCCGCGGCCAGGAGGGTGCGCCTCGGTCGGCCCGGGGGACCGGAGAAACTTCCGGTCGAAAATCCGAATTTCGTTACAGCGCCGCTCCGGCGCCTCGGGCCTGGGTCCTTCGACCTTCGGGTCGGTCGGTCCGCCGGAGGGGCCCTTTCGAACGAGCCCACCCGCGAGTATCTGGCCCTTTCCGCAGCGGAGATACGAGGTGCCGTCTCCGGAATTTCCCACGGCCGCTGCTCGGGCGCCTTAAGTCCCAGGACGTCGCCCTCGGGGTCGGTCGCTCTACCCGAGGGGACCTTTCGAACGAGCCCGCCCTCGACCCTCCGACCCTTTCCTCGGCCGAGATACGGCGGTTCGAAAAAAAAAAAAAAAACGCTCGTCCGGAGTTTGCTCGCCCGTAGCGTCCGCTGCGTTCGTCCGCCGGAGGCGTGACCGGTCTCGTTCGAAAGGTCTTTCCAGGGGCTTTCCGGCGACGCCGGCCACGAGTCCGTGCGACCCCGTGGACCGGAGATACTTCCGGTCGAATATCCGAATTTCGTTCCCGCGCCGCTCCGGCGCCTCGGGCCCGGGGCCTTCGACCTTCGGGTCGATTGGTCCGCCGGAGGAGCCCTTTCGAACGAGCCCACCCGCGAGTATCTGGCCCTTTCCCCGGCGGAGATACGGGGGGCCGTCTCCGGATTTTCCCACGGCCGCTGCTCGGGCGCCTTAAGTCCGAGGACGTCGCCCTCGGGGTCGGTCGCTCTACCCGAGGGGACCTTTCGAACGAGCCCGCCCTCGACCCTCCGACCCTTTCCGCGGCCGAGATACGGCGGATCGAAAAAAAAAAACGCTGGTCCGGAGTTCGCGCGCCCGTAGCGTCCGCTGCGTTCGTCCGCCGGAGGCGCGGCCGGTCTCGTTCGAAAGGTCTTTCCTGGGGCTTTCCGGCGACGCCGGCCCCGAGTCCGTGCGACCCCGTGGACCGGAGATACTTCCGGTCGAATATCCGAATTTCGTTCCCGCGCCGCTCCGGCGCCTCGGGCCCGGGGCCTTCGACCTTCGGGTCGATTGGTCCGCCGGAGGGGCCCTTTCGATCGAGCCCACTCGCGAGTATCTGGCCCTTTCCGCGGCGGAGATACGGGGGGCCGTCTCCGGATTTTCCCACGGCCGCTGCTCGAGCGCCTTAAGTCCGAGGACGTCGCCCTCGCGGTCGGTCGCTCTACCCGAGGGGACCTTTCGAACGAGCCCGCCCTCGACCCTCCGACCCTTTCCGCGGCCGAGATACGGCGGATCGAAAAAAAAAAACGCTGGTCCGGAGTTCGCGCGCCCGTAGCGTCCGCTGCGTTCGTCCGCCGGAGGCGCGGCCGGTCTCGTTCGAAAGGTCTTTCCCGGGGCTTTCCGGCGACGCCGGCCCCGAGTCCGTGCGACCCCGTGGACCGGAGATACTTCCGGTCGAATATCCGAATTTCGTTCCCGCGCCGCTCCGGCGCCTCGGGCCCGGGGCCTTCGACCTTCGGGTCGATTGGTCCGCCGGAAGGGCCCTTTCGATCGAGCCCACCCGCGAGTATCTGGCCTTTTCCGCGGCGGAGATACGGGGGGCCGTCTCCGGATTTTCCCACGGCCGCTGCTCGGGCGCCTTAAGTCCGAGGACGTCGCCCTCGGGGTCGGTCGCTCTACCCGAGGGGACCTTTCGAACGAGCCCGCCCTCGACCCTCCGACCCTTTCCGCGGCCGAGATACGGCGGATCGAAAAAAAAAACACGCTGGTCCGGAGTTCGCGCGCCCGTAGCGTCCGCTGCCTTCGTCCGCCGGAGGCGCGGCCGGTCTCGTTCGAAAGGTCTTTCCCGGGGCTTTCCGGCGACGCCGGCCCCGAGTCCGTGCGACCCCGTGGACCGGAGATACTTCCGGTCGAATATCCGAATTTCGTTCCCGCGCCGCTCCGGCGCCTCGGGCCCGGGGCCTTCGACCTTCGGGTCGATTGGTCCGCCGGAAGGGCCCTTTCGATCGAGCCCACCCGCGAGTATCTGGCCCTTTCCGCGGCGGAGATACGGGGGGCCGTCTCCGGATTTTCCCACGGCCGCTGCTCGGGCGCCTTAAGTCCGAGGACGTCGCCCTCGGGGTCGGTCGCTCTACCCGAGGGGACCTTTCGAACGAGCCCGCCCTCGACCCTCCGACCCTTTCCGCGGCCGAGATACGGCGGATCGAAAAAAAAACACGCTGGTCCGGAGTTCGCCCGCCCGTAGCGTCCGCTGCGTTCGTCCGCCGGAGGCGCGGCCGGTCTCGTTCGAAAGGTCTTTCCCGGGGCTTTCCGGCGACGCCGGCCCCGAGTCCGTGCGACCCCGTGGACCGGAGATACTTCCGGTCGAATATCCGAATTTCGTTCCCGCGCCGCTCCGGCGCCTCGGGCCCGGGGCCTTCGACCTTCGGGTCGATTGGTCCGCCGGAAGGGCCCTTTCGATCGAGCCCACCCGCGAGTATCTGGCCCTTTCCGCTGCGGAGATACGGGGGGCCGTCTCCGGATTTTCCCACGGCCGCTGCTCGGGCGCCTTAAGTCCGAGGACGTCGCCCTCGGGGTCGGTCGCTCTACCCGAGGGGACCTTTCGAACGAGCCCGGCCTCGACCCTCCGACCCTTTCCGCGGCCGAGATACGGCGGATCGAAAAAAAAACACGCTGGTCCGGAGTTCGCGCGCCCGTAGCGTCCGCTGCGTTCGTCCGCCGGAGGCGCGGCCGGTCTCGTTCGAAAGGTCTTTCCCGGGGCTTTTCGGCGACGCCGGCCCCGAGTCCGTGCGACCCCGTGGACCGGAGATACTTCCGGTCGAATATCCGAATTTCGTTACCGCGCCGCTCCGGCGCCTCGGGCCCGGGGCCTTCGACCTTCGGGTCGATTGGTCCGCCGGAGGGGCCCTTTCGATCGAGCCCACCCGCGAGTATCTGGCCCTTTCCGCGGCGGAGATACGGGGGGCCGTCTCCGGATTTTCCCACTGCCGCTGCTCGGGCGCCTTAATTCCGAGGACGTCGCCCTCGGGGTCGGTCGCTCTACCCGAGGGGACCTTTCGAACGAGCCCGCCCTCGACCCTCCGACCCTTTCCGCGGCCGAGATACGGCGGTTCGAAAAAAAAAACCGCTCGTCCGGAGTTCGCGCGCCCGTAGCGTCCGCTGCGTTCGTCCGCCGGAGGCGCGGCCGGTCTCGTTCGAAAGGTCTCTCTCGGGGCTTTCCGGGGACACCAGCCTCGGGTCCGTGCGACCCCCGGGGCCGGAGATACGGACTTCCACCGCTGCACATTTAAACGGCCGTAGCTCGGGCGCCTTAAGACCGAGACCTTAGCCCTTTGGGTCCCTCATCCTCCAGGAGGGGCCCTTTCCAACGACCCCACCCCCGTCTCCGTACCCCCTTCCCCGGCCGAGATACGACCCCGGGAACATCGCCCCGTCAACCCGACCACCGTGCACCCGAGGCCGGCTTTGGACCCCGCGACGGACACCCTGGAGCTCGTACCCGGCGCACCGTTCGGTCCCTGCCATCCCACTCTTAAGCACTCCCCCACCGGACTAAGCCCCATCCTCCCGGCCCTTCTGGAGAACCAAACAGTTGGTCAACTCCAAAATTTCTCCAACCGTTGGTCAACCCGAAAGATTTTCCAGCAGTTGGTCAACCTCAATCGACTTAGGTTCTAGAGCTTTCGCCTCTCCGACAGTTGGTCAACCCCAATCCGGAGTTCGCGCGCCCGTAGCGTCCGCTGCGTTCGTCCGCCGGAGGCGCGGCCGGTCTCGTTCGAAAGGTCTCTCTCGGGGCTTTCCGGTGACACCAGCCTCGGGTCCGTGCGACCCCGGGGGCCGGAGATACGGACTTCCACCGCTGCACATTTAAACGGCCGTAGCTCGGGCGCCTTAAGACCGAGACCTTAGCCCTTTGGGTCCCTCATCCTCCAGGAGGGGCCCTTTCCAACGACCCCACCCCCGTCTCCGTACCCCCTTCCCCGGCCGAGATACGACCCCGGGAACATCGCCCCGTCAACCCGACCACCGTGCACCCGAGGCCGGCTTTGGACCCCGCGACGGACACCCTGGAGCTCGTACCCGGCGCACCGTTCGGTCCCTGCCATCCCACTCTTAAGCACTCCCCCACCAGACTAAGCCCCATCCTCCCGGCCCTTCTGGAGAACCAAACAGTTGGTCAACCCCAAAATTTCTCCAACCATTGGTCAACCCGAAAGATTTTCCAGCAGTTGGTCAACCCCAACGACTTAGGTTTTGGAGCGTTCGCGTTTCCAGCAGTTGGTCAACCTCAATCGACTTAGGTTTTGGAGCGTTCGAGTTTCCAGCAGTTGGTCAACCTCAATCGACTTAGATTCTAGAGCTTTCGCCTCTCCGACAGTTGGTCAACCCCAATTGACTTAGGCTCTGGAGCTTTCACTTCTCCAGCAGTTGGTCAACCCCATCGACTTAGGTTCTGGAGCTTTCGCCTCTCCGACAGTTGGTCAACCCCGATCGACTTAGCTATATACCTGATGGCACCTGTTCGCCCTACCCGCCGGGTCCGCGGCCGGGAGGGTGCGCCTCGGTCGGCCCGGGGGACCGGAGATACTTCCGGTCGAAAATCCGAATTTCGTTACAGCGCCGCTCCGGCGCCTCGGGCCTGGGTCCTTCGACCTTCGGGTCGGTCGGTCTGCCGGAGGGGCCCTTTCGAACGAGCCCACCCGCGAGTATCTGGCCCTTTCCGCAGCGGAGATACGAGGTGCCGTCTCCGGAATTTCCCACGGCCGCCGCTCGGGCGCCTTAAGTCCCAGGACGTCGCCCTCGGGGTCGGTCGCTCTACCCGAGGGGACCTTTCGAACGAGCCCGCCCTCGACCCTCCGATTCTTTCCGCGGCCGAGATACGGCGGTTCGAAAAAAAAAAAAAACGCTCGTCCGGAGTTTGCTCGCCCGTAGCGTCCGCTGCGTTCGTCCGCCGGAGGCGTGACCGGTCTCGTTCGAAAGGTCTTTCCAGGGGCTTTCCGGCGACGCCGGCCACGAGTCCGTGCGACCCCGTGGACCGGAGATACTTCCGGTCGAATATCCGAATTTCGTTCCCGCGCCGCTCCAGCGCCTCGGGCCCGGGGCCTTCGACCTTCGGGTCGATTGGTCCGCCGGAGGGGCCCTTTCGATCGAGCCCACCCGCGAGTATCTGGCCCTTTTCGCGGCGGAGATACGGGGGGCCGTCTCCGGATTTTCCCACGGCCGCTGCTCGAGCGCCTTAAGTCCGAGGACGTCGCCCTCGCGGTCGGTCGCTCTACCCGAGGGGACCTTTCGAACGAGCCCGCCCTCGACCCTCCGACCCTTTCCGCGGCCGAGATACGGCGGATCGAAAAAAAAAAAACGCTGGTCCGGAGTTCGCGCGCCCGTAGCGTCCGCTGCGTTCGTCCGCCGGAGGCGCGGCCGGTCTCGTTCGAAAGGTCTTTCCCGGGGCTTTCCGTCGACGCCGGCCCCGAGTCCGTGCGACCCCGTGGACCGGAGATACTTCCGGTCGAATATCCGAATTTCGTTCCCGCGCCGCTCCGGCGCCTCGGGCCCGGGGCCTTCGACCTTCGGGTCGATTGGTCCGCCGGAAGGGCCCTTTCGATCGAGCCCACCCGCGAGTATCTGGCCCTTTCCGCGGCGGAGATACGGGGGGCCGTCTCCGGATTTTCCCACGGCCGCTGCTCGGGCGCCTTAAGTCCGAGGACGTCGCCCTCGGGGTCGGTCGCTCTACCCGAGGGGACCTTTCGAACGAGCCCGCCCTCGACCCTCCGACCCTTTCCGCGGCCGAGATACGGCGGATCGAAAAAAAAACACGCTGGTCCGGAGTTCGCGCGCCCGTAGCGTCCGCTGCGTTCGTCCGCCGGAGGCGCGGCCGGTCTCGTTCGAAAGGTCTTTCCCGGGGCTTTCCGGCGACGCCGGCCCCGAGTCCGTGCGACCCCGTGGACCGGAGATACTTCCGGTCGAATATCCGAATTTCGTTCCCGCGCCGCTCCGGCGCCTCGGGCCCGGGGCCTTCGACCTTCGGGTCGATTGGTCCGCCGGAAGGGCCCTTTCGATCGAGCCTACCCGCGAGTATCTGGCCCTTTCCGCGGCGGAGATACGGGGGGCCGTCTCCGGATTTTCCCACGGCCGCTGCTCGGGCGCCTTAAGTCCGAGGACGTCGCCCTCGGGGTCGGTCGCTCTACCCGAGGGGACCTTTCGAACGAGCCCGCCCTCGACCCTCCGACCCTTTCCGCGGCCGAGATACGGCGGATCGAAAAAAAAACACGCTGGTCCGGAGTTCGCCCGCCCGTAGCGTCCGCTGCGTTCGTCCGCCGGAGGCGCGGCTGGTCTCGTTCGAAAGGTCTTTCCCGGGGCTTTCCGGCGACGCCGGCCCCGAGTCCGTGCGACCCCGTGGACCGGAGATACTTCCGGTCGAATATCCGAATTTCGTTCCCGCGCCGCTCCGGCGCCTCGGGCCCGGGGCCTTCGACCTTCGGGTCGATTGGTCCGCCGGAAGGGCCCTTTCGATCGAGCCCACCCGCGAGTATCTGGCCCTTTCCGCTGCGGAGATACGGGGGGCCGTCTCCGGATTTTCCCACGGCCGCTGCTCGGGCGCCTTAAGTCCGAGGACGTCGCCCTCGGGGTCGGTCGCTCTACCCGAGGGGACCTTTCGAACGAGCCCGGCCTCGACCCTCCGACCCTTTCCGCGGCCGAGATACGGCGGATCGAAAAAAAAACACGCTGGTCCGGAGTTCGCGGGCCCGTAGCGTCCGGTGCGTTCGTCGGCCGGTGGCGCGGCCTGTCTCGTTCGAAAGGTCTTTCCCGTGGATTTCCGGCGACGCCGGCCCCGAGTCCGTGCGACCCCGTGGACCGGAGATACTTCCGGTCGAATATCCGAATTTCGTTACCTCGCCGCTCCGGCGCCTCGGGCCCGGGGCCTTCGAACTTCGGGTCGATTGGTCCGCCGGAGGAGCCCTTTAGAACGAGCCCACCCGCGAGTATCTGGCCCTGTCCCCGGCGGAGATACGGGGGGCCGTCTCCGGATTTTCCCACGGCCGCTGCTCGGGCGCCTTAAGTCCGAGGACGTCGCCCTCGGGGTCGGTCGCTCTACCCGAGGGGACCTTTCGAACGAGCCCGCCCTCGACCCTCCGACCCTTTCCGCGGCCGAGATACGGCGGATCGAAAAAAAAAAACGCTGGTCCGGAGTTCGCGCGCCCGTAGCGTCCGCTGCGTTCGTCCGCCGGAGGCGCGGCCGGTCTCGTTCGAAAGGTCTTTCCCGGGGCTTTCCGTCGACGCCGGCCCCGAGTCCGTGCGACCCCGTGGACCGGAGATACTTCCGGTCGAATATCCGAATTTCGTTCCCGCGCCGCTCCGGCGCCTCGGGCCCGGGGCCTTCGACCTTCGGGTCGATTGGTCCGCCGGAAGGGCCCTTTCGATCGAGCCCACCCGCGAGTATCTGGCCCTTTCCGCGGCGGAGATACGGGGGGCCGTCTCCGGATTTTCCCACGGCCGCTGCTCGGGCGCCTTAAGTCCGAGGACGTCGCCCTCGGGGTCGGTCGCTCTACCCGAGGGGACCTTTCGAACGAGCCCGCCCTCGACCCTCCGACCCTTTCCGCGGCCGAGATACGGCGGATCGAAAAAAAAAACACGCTGGTCCGGAGTTCGCGCGCCCGTAGCGTCCGCTGCGTTCGTCCGCCGGAGGCGCGGCCGGTCTCGTTCGAAAGGTCTTTCCCGGGGCTTTCCGGCGACGCCGGCCCCGAGTCCGTGCGACCCCGTGGACCGGAGATACTTCCGGTCGAATATCCGAATTTCGTTCCCGCGCCGCTCCGGCGCCTCGGGCCCGGGGCCTTCGACCTTCGGGTCGATTGGTCCGCCGGAAGGGCCCTTTCGATCGAGCCCACCCGCGAGTATCTGGCCCTTTCCGCGGCGGAGATACGGGGGGCCGTCTCCGGATTTTCCCACGGCCGCTGCTCGGGCGCCTTAAGTCCGAGGACGTCGCCCTCGGGGTCGGTCGCTCTACCCGAGGGGACCTTTCGAACGAGCCCGCCCTCGACCCTCCGACCCTTTCCGCGGCCGAGATACGGCGGATCGAAAAAAAAACACGCTGGTCCGGAGTTCGCCCGCCCGTAGCGTCCGCTGCGTTCGTCCGCCGGAGGCGCGGCTGGTCTCGTTCGAAAGGTCTTTCCCGGGGCTTTCCGGCGACGCCGGCCCCGAGTCCGTGCGACCCCGTGGACCGGAGATACTTCCGGTCGAATATCCGAATTTCGTTCCCGCGCCGCTCCGGCGCCTCGGGCCCGGGGCCTTCGACCTTCGGGTCGATTGGTCCGCCGGAAGGGCCCTTTCGATCGAGCCCACCCGCGAGTATCTGGCCCTTTCCGCTGCGGAGATACGGGGGGCCGTCTCCGGATTTTCCCACGGCCTCTGCTCGGGCGCCTTAAGTCCGAGGACGTCGCCCTCGGGGTCGGTCGCTCTACCCGAGGGGACCTTTCGAACGAGCCCGCCCTCGACCCTCCGACCCTTTCCGCGGCCGAGATACGGCGGATCGAAAAAAAAACACGCTGGTCCGGAGTTCGCCCGCCCGTAGCGTCCGCTGCGTTCGTCCGCCGGAGGCGCGGCTGGTCTCGTTCGAAAGGTCTTTCCCGGGGCTTTCCGGCGACGCCGGCCCCGAGTCCGTGCGACCCCGTGGACCGGAGATACTTCCGGTCGAATATCCGAATTTCGTTCCCGCGCCGCTCCGGCGCCTCGGGCCCGGGGCCTTCGACCTTCGGGTCGATTGGTCCGCCGGAAGGGCCCTTTCGATCGAGCCCACCCGCGAGTATCTGGCCCTTTCCGCTGCGGAGATACGGGGGGCCGTCTCCGGATTTTCCCACGGCCGCTGCTCGGGCGCCTTAAGTCCGAGGACGTCGCCCTCGGGGTCGGTCGCTCTACCCGAGGGGACCTTTCGAACGAGCCCGGCCTCGACCCTCCGACCCTTTCCGCGGCCGAGATACGGCGGATCGAAAAAAAAACACGCTGGTCCGGAGTTCGCGCGCCCGTAGCGTCCGCTGCGTTCGTCCGCCGGAGGCGCGGCCGGTCTCGTTCGAAAGGTCTTTCCCGGGGCTTTTCGGCGACGCCGGCCCCGAGTCCGTGCGACCCCGTGGACCGGAGATACTTCCGGTCGAATATCCGAATTTCGTTACCGCGCCGCTCCGGCGCCTCGGGCCCGGGGCCTTCGACCTTCGGGTCGATTGGTCCGCCGGAGGGGCCCTTTCGATCGAGCCCACCCGCGAGTATCTGGCCCTTTCCGCGGCGGAGATACGGGGGGCCGTCTCCGGATTTTCCCACTGCCGCTGCTCGGGCGCCTTAATTCCGAGGACGTCGCCCTCGGGGTCGGTCGCTCTACCCGAGGGGACCTTTCGAACGAGCCCGCCCTCGACCCTCCGACCCTTTCCGCGGCCGAGATACGGCGGTTCGAAAAAAAACCGCTCGTCCGGAGTTCGCGCGCCCGTAGCGTCCGCTGCGTTCGTCCGCCGGAGGCGCGGCCGGTCTCGTTCGAAAGGTCTCTCTCGGGGCTTTCCGGGGACACCAGCCTCGGGTCCGTGCGACCCCCGGGGCCGGAGATACGGACTTCCACCGCTGCACATTTAAACGGCCGTAGCTCGGGCGCCTTAAGACCGAGACCTTAGCCCTTTGGGTCCCTCATCCTCCAGGAGGGGCCCTTTCCAACGACCCCACCCCCGTCTCCGTACCCCCTTCCCCGGCCGAGATACGACCCCGGGAACATCGCCCCGTCAACCCGACCACCGTGCACCCGAGGCCGGCTTTGGACCCCGCGACGGACACCCTGGAGCTCGTACCCGGCGCACCGTTCGGTCCCTGCCATCCCACTCTTAAGCACTCCCCCACCGGACTAAGCCCCATCCTCCCGGCCCTTCTGGAGAACCAAACAGTTGGTCAACTCCAAAATTTCTCCAACCGTTGGTCA
Organism: Misgurnus anguillicaudatus; assembly: GCF_027580225.2. Taxonomy (NCBI): domain Eukaryota; kingdom Metazoa; phylum Chordata; class Actinopteri; order Cypriniformes; family Cobitidae; genus Misgurnus; species Misgurnus anguillicaudatus. The sequence continues at coordinate 41,649,048 of NC_073341.2, forward strand.
ACCCGAAAGATTTTCCAGCAGTTGGTCAACCTCAATCGACTTAGGTTTTGGAGCGTTCGCGTTTCCAGCAGTTGGTCAACCTCAATCGACTTAGGTTTTGGAGCGTTCGAGTTTCCAGCAGTTGGTCAACCTCAATCGACTTAGATTCTAGAGCTTTCGCCTCTCCGACAGTTGGTCAACCCCAATTGACTTAGGCTCTGGAGCTTTCACTTCTCCAGCAGTTGGTCAACCCCATCGACTTAGGTTCTGGAGCTTTCGCCTCTCCGACAGTTGGTCAACCCCGATCGACTTAGCTATATACCTGATGGCACCTGTTCGCCCTACCCGCCGGGTCCGCGGCCGGGAGGGTGCGCCTCGGTCGGCCCGGGGGACCGGAGATACTTCCGGTCGAAAATCCGAATTTCGTTACAGCGCCGCTCCGGCGCCTCGGGCCTGGGTCCTTCGACCTTCGGGTCGGTCGGTCTGCCGGAGGGGCCCTTTCGAACGAGCCCACCCGCGAGTATCTGGCCCTTTCCGCAGCGGAGATACGAGGTGCCGTCTCCGGAATTTCCCACGGCCGCCGCTCGGGCGCCTTAAGTCCCAGGACGTCGCCCTCGGGGTCGGTCGCTCTACCCGAGGGGACCTTTCGAACGAGCCCGCCCTCAACCCTCCGATTCTTTCCGCGGCCGAGATACGGCGGTTCGAAAAAAAAAAAAACGCTCGTCCGGAGTTTGCTCGCCCGTAGCGTCCGCTGCGTTCGTCCGCCGGAGGCGTGACCGGTCTCGTTCGAAAGGTCTTTCCAGGGGCTTTCCGGCGACGCCGGCCACGAGTCCGTGCGACCCCGTGGACCGGAGATACTTCCGGTCGAATATCCGAATTTCGTTCCCGCGCCGCTCCAGCGCCTCGGGCCCGGGGCCTTCGACCTTCGGGTCGATTGGTCCGCCGGAGGGGCCCTTTCGATCGAGCCCACCCGCGAGTATCTGGCCCTTTCCGCGGCGGAGATACGGGGGGCCGTCTCCGGATTTTCCCACGGCCGCTGCTCGAGCGCCTTAAGTCCGAGGACGTCGCCCTCGCGGTCGGTCGCTCTACCCGAGGGGACCTTTCGAACGAGCCCGCCCTGGACCCTCCGACCCTTTCCGCGGCCGAGATACGGCGGATCGAAAAAAAAAAAACGCTGGTCCGGAGTTTGCGCGCCCGTAGCGTCCGCTGCGTTCGTCCGCCGGAGGCGCGGCCGGTCTCGTTCGAAAGGTCTTTCCCGGGGCTTTCCGGCGACGCCGGCCCCGAGTCCGTGCGACCCCGTGGACCGGAGATACTTCCGGTCGAATATCCGAATTTCGTTCCCGCGCCGCTCCGGCGCCTCGGGCCCGGGGCCTTCGACCTTCGGGTCGATTGGTCCGCCGGAGGAGCCCTTTCGAACGAGCCCACCCGCGAGTATCTGGCCCTTTCCCCGGCGGAGATACGGGGGGCCGTCTCCGGATTTTCCCACGGCCGCTGCTCGGGCGCCTTAAGTCCGAGGACGTCGCCCTCGGGGTCGGTCGCTCTACCCGAGGGGACCTTTCGAACGAGCCCGCCCTCGACCCTCCGACCCTTTCCGCGGCCGAGATACGGCGGTTCGAAAAAAAAAAAAAAAATGCTCCTCCGGAGTTTGCTCGCCCGTAGCGTACGCTGCGTTAGTCCGCCGGAGGCGTGACCCGGATCGTTCGAAAGGTATTTACAGGGGCTTTACGGCGACGCCGGCCACGAGTCCGTGCGACCCCGTGGACCGGAGATACTTCCGGTCGAATATCCGAATTTCGTTCCCGCGCCGCTCCGGCGCCTCGGGCCCGGGGCCTTCGACCTTCAGGTCGATTGGTCCGCCGGAGGAGCCCTTTCGACCGAGCCCACCCACGAGTATCTGGCCCTTTCCCCGGCGGAGATACGGGGGGCCGTCTCCGGATTTTCCCACGGCCGCTGCTCGGGCGCCTTAAGTCCGAGGACGTCGCCCTCGGGGTCGGTCGCTCTACCCGAGGGGACCTTTCGAACGAGCCCGCCCTCGACCCTCCGACCCTTTCCGCGGCCGAGATACGGCGGATCGAAAAAAAAACATGCTGGTCCGGAGTTCGCGCGCCCGTAGCGTCCGCTGCTTTCGTCCGCCGGAGGCGCGGCCGGTCTCGTTCGAAAGGTCTTTCCCGGGGATTTCCGGCGACGCCGGCCCCGAGTCCGTGCGACCCCGTGGACCGGAGATACTTCCGGTCGAATATCCGAAGTTCGTTCCCGCGCCGCTCCGGCGCCTCGGGCCCGGGGCCTTCGACCTTCGGGTCGATTGGTCCGCCGGAGGAGCCCTTTCGAACGAGCCCACCCGCGAGTATCTGGCCCTTTCCCCGGCGGAGATACGGGGGGCCGTCTCCGGATTTTCCCACGGCCGCTGCTCGGGCGCCTTAAGTCCGAGGACGTCGCCCTTGGGGTCGGTCGCTCTACCCGAGGGGACCTTTCGAACGAGCCCGCCCTCGACCCTCCGACCCTTTCCGCGGCCGAGATACGGCGGATCGAAAAAAAAAACGCTGGTCCGGAGTTCGCGCGCCCGTAGCGTCCGCTGCGTTCGTCCGCCGGAGGCGCGGCCGGTCTCGTTCGAAAGGTCTTTCCCGGGGCTTTCCGTCGACGCCGGCCCCGAGTCCGTGCGACCCCGTGGACCGGAGATACTTCCGGTCGAATATCCGAATTTCGTTCCCGCGCCGCTCCGGCGCCTCGGGCCCGGGGCCTTCGACCTTCGGGTCGATTGGTCCGCCGGAAGGGCCCTTTCGATCGAGCCCACCCGCGAGTATCTGGCCCTTTCCGCGGCGGAGATACGGGGGGCCGTCTCCGGATTTTCCCACGGCCGCTGCTCGGGGCGCCTTAAGTCCGAGGACGTCGCCCTCGGGGTCGGTCGCTCTACCCGAGGGGACCTTTCGAACGAGCCCGCCCTCGACCCTCCGACCCTTTCCGCGGCCGAGATACGGCGGATCGAAAAAAAAACACGCTGGTCCGGAGTTCGCGCGCCCGTAGCGTCCGCTGCGTTCGTCCGCCGGAGGCGCGGCCGGTCTCGTTCGAAAGGTCTTTCCCGGGGCTTTCCGGCGACGCCGGCCCCGAGTCCGTGCGACCCCGTGGACCGGAGATACTTCCGGTCGAATATCCGAATTTCGTTCCCGCGCCGCTCCGGCGCCTCGGGCCCGGGGCCTTCGACCTTCGGGTCGATTGGTCCGCCGGAAGGGCCCTTTCGATCGAGCCCACCCGCGAGTATCTGGCCCTTTCCGCGGCGGAGATACGGGGGGCCGTCTCCGGATTTTCCCACGGCCGCTGCTCGGGCGCCTTAAGTCCGAGGACGTCGCCCTCGGGGTCGGTCGCTCTACCCGAGGGGACCTTTCGAACGAGCCCGCCCTCGACCCTCCGACCCTTTCCGCGGCCGAGATACGGCGGATCGAAAAAAAAACACGCTGGTCCGGAGTTCGCCCGCCCGTAGCGTCCGCTGCGTTCGTCCGCCGGAGGCGCGGCTGGTCTCGTTCGAAAGGTCTTTCCCGGGGCTTTCCGGCGACGCCGGCCCCGAGTCCGTGCGACCCCCGTGGACCGGAGATACTTCCGGTCGAATATCCGAATTTCGTTCCCGCGCCGCTCCGGCGCCTCGGGCCCGGGGCCTTCGACCTTCGGGTCGATTGGTCCGCCGGAAGGGCCCTTTCGATCGAGCCCACCCGCGAGTATCTGGCCCTTTCCGCTGCGGAGATACGGGGGGCCGTCTCCGGATTTTCCCACGGCCGCTGCTCGGGCGCCTTAAGTCCGAGGACGTCGCCCTCAGGGTCGGTCGCTCTACCCGAGGGGACCTTTCGAACGAGCCCGGCCTCGACCCTCCGACCCTTTCCGCGGCCGAGATACGGCGGATCGAAAAAAAAAACACGCTGGTCCGGAGTTCGCGCGCCCGTAGCGTCCGCTGCGTTCGTCCGCCGGAGGCGCGGCCGGTCTCGTTCGAAAGGTCTTTCCCGGGGCTTTTCGGCGACGCCGGCCCCGAGTCCGTGCGACCCCGTGGACCGGAGATACTTCCGGTCGAATATCCGAATTTCGTTCCCGCGCCGCTCCGGCGCCTCGGGCCCGGGGCCTTCGACCTTCGGGTCGATTGGTCCGCCGGAGGAGCCCTTTCGAACGAGCCCACCCGCGAGTATCTGGCCCTTTCCCCGGCGGAGATACGGGGGGCCGTCTCCGGATTTTCCCACGGCCGCTGCTCGGGCGCCTTAAGTCCGAGGACGTCGCCCTCGGGGTCGGTCGCTCTACCCGAGGGGACCTTTCGAACGAGCCCGCCCTCGACCCTCCGACCCTTTCCGCGGCCGAGATACGGCGGATCGAAAAAAAAAACATGCTGGTCCGGAGTTCGCGCGCCCGTAGCGTCCGCTGCGTTCGTCCGCCGGAGGCGCGGCCGGTCTCGTTCGAAAGGTCTTTCCCGGGGATTTCCGGCGACGCCGGCCCCGAGTCCGTGCGACCCCGTGGACCGGAGATACTTCCGGTCGAATATCCGAATTTCGTTCCCGCGCCGCTCCGGCGCCTCGGGCCCGGGGCCTTCGACCTTCGGGTCGATTGGTCCGCCGGAGGAGCCCTTTCGAACGAGCCCACCCGCGAGTATCTGGCCCTTTCCCCGGCGGAGATACGGGGGGCCGTCTCCGGATTTTCCCACGGCCGCTGCTCGGGCGCCTTAAGTCCGAGGACGTCGCCCTCGGGGTCGGTCGCTCTACCCGAGGGGACCTTTCGAACGAGCCCGCCCTCGACCCTCCGACCCTTTCCGCGGCCGAGATACGGCGGTTCGAAAAAAAAAAAAAAAAAACGCTCGTCCGGAGTTTGCTCGCCCGTAGCGTCCGCTGCGTTCGTCCGCCGGAGGCGTGACCGGTCTCGTTCGAAAGGTCTTTCCAGGGGCTTTCCGGCGACGCCGGCCACGAGTCCGTGCGACCCCGTGGACCGGAGATACTTCCGGTCGAATATCCGAATTTCGTTCCCGCGCCGCTCCGGCGCCTCGGGCCCGGGGCCTTCGACCTTCGGGTCGATTGGTCCGCCGGAGGAGCCCTTTCGAACGAGCCCACCCGCGAGTATCTGGCCCTTTCCCCGGCGGAGATACGGGGGGCCGTCTCCGGATTTTCCCACGGCCGCTGCTCGGGCGCCTTAAGTCCGAGGACGTCGCCCTCGGGGTCGGTCGCTCTACCCGAGGGGACCTTTCGAACGAGCCCGCCCTCGACCCTCCGACCCTTTCCGCGGCCGAGATACGGCGGATCGAAAAAAAAACATGCTGGTCCGGAGTTCGCGCGCCCGTAGCGTCCGCTGCGTTCGTCCGCCGGAGGCGCGGCCGGTCTCGTTCGAAAGGTCTTTCCCGGGGCTTTCCGGCGACGCCGGCCCCGAGTCCGTGCGACCCCGTGGACCGGATATACTTCCAGTCGAATATCCGAATTTCGTTCCCGCGCCGCTCCGGCGCCTCGGGCCCGGGGCCTTCGACCTTCGGGTCGATTGGTCCGCCGGAAGGGCCCTTTCGATCGAGCCCACCCGCGAGTATCTGGCCCTTTCCCCGGCGGAGATACGGGGGGCCGTCTCCGGATTTTCCCACGGCCGCTGCTCGGGCGCCTTAAGTCCGAGGACGTCGCCCTCGGGGTCGGTCGCTCTACCCGAGGGGACCTTTCGACCGAGCCCGCCCTCGACCCTCCGACCCTTTCCGCGGCCGAGATACGGCGGTTCGAAAAAAAAAAAAAAACCGCTCGTCCGGAGTTTGCTCACCCGTAGCGTCCGCTGCGTTCGTCCGCCGGAGGCGTGACCGGTCTCGTTCGAAAGGTCTTTCCAGGGGCTTTCCGGCGACGCCGGCCCCGAGTCCGTGCGACCCCGTGGACCGGAGATACTTCCGGTCGAATATCCGAATTTCGTTCCCGCGCCGCTCCGGCGCCTCGGGCCCGGGGCCTTCGACCTTCGGGTCGATTGGTCCGCCGGAGGGGCCCTTTCGATCGAGCCCACCCGCGAGTATCTGGCCCTTTCCGCGGCGGAGATACGGGGGGCCGTCTCCGGATTTTCCCACGGCCGCTGCTCGAGCGCCTTAAGTGCGAGGACGTCGCCCTCGCGGTCGGTCGCTCTACCCGAGGGGACCTTTCGAACGAGCCCGCCCTCGACCCTCTGACCCTTTCCGCGGCCGAGATACGGCGGATCGAAAAAAAAACACGCTGGTCCGGAGTTCGCGCGCCCATAGCGTCCGCTGCGTTCGTCCGCCGGAGGCGCGGCCGGTCTCGTTCGAAAGGTCTTTCCCGGGGCTTTCCGGCGACGCCGGCCCCGAGTCCGTGCGACCCCGTGGACCGGAGATACTTCCGGTCGAATATCCGAATTTCGTTCCCGCGCCGCTCCGGCGCCTCGGGCCCGGGGCCTTCGACCTTCGGGTCGATTGGTCCGCCGGAAGGGCCCTTTCGATCGAGCCCACCCGCGAGTATCTGGCCCTTTCCGCGGCGGAGATACGGGGGGCCGTCTCCGGATTTTCCCACGGCCGCTGCTCGGGCGCCTTAAGTCCGAGGACGTCGCCCTCGGGGTCGGTCGCTCTACCCGAGGGGACCTTTCGAACGAGCCCGCCCTCGACCCTCCGACCCTTTCCGCGGCCGAGATACGGCGGATCGAAAAAAAACACGCTGGTCCGGAGTTCGCGCGCCCGTAGCGTCCGCTGCGTTCGTCCGCCGGAGGCGCGGCCGGTCTCGTTCGAAAGGTCTTTCCCGGGGCTTTTCGGCGACGCCGGCCCCGAGTCCGTGCGACCCCGTGGACCGGAGATACTTCCGGTCGAATATCCGAATTTCGTTACCGCGCCGCTCCGGCGCCTCGGGCCCGGGGCCTTCGACCTTCGGGTCGATTGGTCCGCCGGAGGGGCCCTTTCGATCGAGCCCACCCGCGAGTATCTGGCCCTTTCCGCGGCGGAGATACGGGGGGCCGTCTCCGGATTTTCCCACTACCGCTGCTCGGGCGCCTTAAGTCCGAGGACGTCGCCCTCGGGGTCGGTCGCTCTACCCGAGGGGACCTTTCGAACGAGCCTGCCCTCGACCCTCCGACCCTTTCCGCGGGCGAGATACGGCGGTTCGAAAAAAAAAAACGCTCGTCCGGAGTTCGCGCGCCCGTAGCGTCCGCTGCGTTCGTCCGCCGGAGGCGCGGCCGGTCTCGTTCGAAAGGTCTCTCTCGGGGCTTTCCGGGGACACCAGCCTCGGGTCCGTGCTTCCCCGGGGGCCGGAGATACGGACTTCCACCGCTGCACCTTTAAACGGCCGTAGCTCGGGCGCCTTAAGACCGAGACCTTAGCCCTTTGGGTCCCTCATCCTCCAGGAGGGGCCCTTTCCAACGACCCCACACCCGTCTCCGTACCCCCTTCCCCGGCCGAGATACGACCCCGGGAACATCGCCCCGTCAACCCGACCACCGTGCACCCGAGGCCGGCTTTGGACCCCGCGACGGACACCCTGGAGCTCATACCCGGCGCACCGTTCGGTCCCTGCCATCCCACTCTTAAGCACTCCCCCACCGGACTAAGCCCCATCCTCCCGGCCCTTCTGGAGAACCAAACAGTTGGTCAACCCCAAAATTTCTCCAACCGTTGGTCAACCCGAAAGATTTTCCAGCAGTTGGTCAACCCCAATCGACTTATGTTTTGGAGCGTTCGAGTTTCCAGCAGTTGGTCAACCTCAATCGACTTAGGTTCTAGAGCTTTCGCCTCTCCGACAGTTGGTCAACCCCAATTGACTTAGGCTCTGGAGCTTTCACTTCTCCAGCAGTTGGTCAACCCCATCGACTTAGGTTCTGGAGCTTTCGCCTCTCCGACAGTTGGTCAACCCCGATCGACTTAGCTATATACCTGATGGCACCTGTTCGCCCTACCCGCCGGGTCCGCGGCCGGGAGGGTGCGCCTCGGTCGGCCCGGGGGACCGGAGATACTTCCGGTCGAAAATCCGAATTTCGTTACAGCGCCGCTCCGGCGCCTCGGGCCTGGGTCCTTCGACCTTCGGGTCGGTCGGTCCGCCGGAGGGGCCCTTTCGAACGAGCCCACCCGCGAGTATCTGGCCCTTTCCGCAGCGGAGATACGGGGTGCCGTCTCCGGAATTTCCCACGGCCGCTGCTGGGGCGCCTTAAGTCCCAGGACGTCGCCCTCGGGGTCGGTCGCTCTACCCGAGGGGACCTTTCGAACGAGCCCGCCCTCGACCCTCCGACCCTTTCCGCGGCCGAGATATGGCGGTTCGAAAAAAAAAAAAAACGCTCGTCAGGAGTTTGCTCGCCCGTAGCGTCCGCTGCGTTCGTCCGCCGGAGGCGTGACCGGTCTCGTTCGAAAGGTCTTTCCAGGGGCTTTCCGGCGATGCCGGCCCCGAGTCCGTGCGACCCCGTGGACCGGAGATACTTCCGGTCGAATATCCGAATTTCGTTCCCGCGCCGCTCCGGCGCCTCGGGCCCGGGGCCTTCGACCTTCGGGTCGATTGGTCCGCCGGAGGAGCCCTTTCGAACGAGCCCACCCGCGAGTATCTGGCCCTTTCCCCGGCGGAGATACGGGGGGCCGTCTCCGGATTTTCCCACGGCCGCTGCTCGGGCGCCTTAAGTCCGAGGACGTCGCCCTCGGGGTCGGTCGCTCTACCCGAGGGGACCTTTCGAACGAGCCCGCCCTCGACCCTCCGACCCTTTCCGCGGCCGAGATACGGCGGATCGAAAAAAAAAACGCTGGTCCGGAGTTCGCGCGCCCGTAGCGTCCGCTGCGTTCGTCCGCCGGAGGCGCGGCCGGTCTCGTTCGAAAGGTCTTTCCCGGGGCTTTCCGGCGACGCCGGCCCCGAGTCCGTGCGACCCCGTGGACCGGAGATACTTCCGGTCGAATATCCGAATTTCGTTCCCGCGCCGCTCCGGCGCCTCGGGCCCGGGGCCTTCGACCTTCGGGTCGATTGGTCCGCCGGAAGGGCCCTTTCGATCGAGCCCACCCGCGAGTATCTGGCCCTTTCCGCGGCGGAGATACGGGGGGCCGTCTCCGGATTTTCCCACGGCCGCTGCTCGGGCGCCTTAAGTCCGAGGACGTCGCCCTCGCGGTCGGTCGCTCTACCCGAGGGGACCTTTCGAACGAGCCCGCCCTCGACCCTCCGACCCTTTCCGCGGCCGAGATACGGCGGATCGAAGAAAAAAAAACGCTGGTCCGGAGTTCGCGCGCCCGTAGCGTCCGCGGCGTTCGTTCGCCGGAGGCGCGGCCGGTCTCGTTCGAAAGGTCTTTCCCGGGGCTTTCCGGCGACGCCGGCCCCGAGTCCGTGCGACCCCGTGGACCGGAGATACTTCCGGTCGAATATCCGAATTTCGTTCCCGCGCCGCTCCGGCGCCTCGGGCCCGGGGCCTTCGACCTTCGGGTCGATTGGTCCGCCGGAAGGGCCCTTTCGATCGAGCCCACCCGCGAGTATCTGGCCCTTTCCGCGGCGGAGATACGGGGGGCCGTCTCCGGATTTTCCCACGGCCGCTGCTCGGGCGCCTTAAGTCCGAGGACGTCGCCCTCGGGGTCGGTCGCTCTACCCGAGGGGACCTTTCGAACGAGCCCGCCCTCGACCCTCCGACCCTTTCCGCGGCCGAGATACGGCGGATCGAAAAAAAAACACGCTGGTCCGGAGTTCGCGCGCCCGTAGCGTCCGCTGGGTTCGTCCGCCGGAGGCGCGGCCGGTCTCGTTCGAAAGGTCTTTCCCGGGGCTTTTCGGCGACGCCGGCCCCGAGTCCGTGCGACCCCGTGGACCGGAGATACTTCCGGTCGAATATCCGAATTTTGTTACCGCGCCACTCCGGCGCCTCGGGCCCGGGGCCTTCGACCTTCGGGTCGATTGGTCCGCCGGAGGGGCCCTTTCGATCGAGCCCACCCGCGAGTATCTGGCCCTTTCCGCGGCGGAGATACGGGGGGCCGTCTCCGGATTTTCCCACTACCGCTGCTCGGGCGCCTTAAGTCCGAGGACGTCGCCCTCGGGGTCGGTCGCTCTACCCGAGGGGACCTTTCGAACGAGCCCGCCCTCGACCCTCCGACCCTTTCCGCGGGCGAGATACGGCGGTTCGAAAAAAAAAAAAACGCTCGTTCGGAGTTCGCGCGCCCGTAGCGTCCGCTGCGTTCGTCCGCCGGAGGCGCGGCCGGTCTCGGTCGAAAGGTCTCTCTCGGGGCTTTCCGGGGACACCAGCCTCGGGTCCGTGCGACCCCGGGGCCCGGAGATACGCACTTCCACCGCTGCACATTTAAACGGCCGTAGCTCGGGCGCCTTAAGACCGAGACCTTAGCCCTTTGGGTCCCTCATCCTCCAGGAGGGGCCCTTTCCAACGACCCCACCCCCGTCTCCGTACCCCCTTCCCCGGCCGAGATACGACCCCGGGAACATCGCCCCGTCAACCCGACCACCGTGCACCCGAGGCCGGCTTTGGACCCCGCGACGGACACCCTGGAGCTCGTACCCGGCGCACCGTTCGGTCCCTGCCATCCCACTCTTAAGCACTCCCCCACCGGACTAAGCCCCATCCTCCCGGCCCTTCTGGAGAACCAAACAGTTGGTCAACCCCAAAATTTCTCCAACCGTTGGTCAACCCGAAAGATTTTCCAGCAGTTGGTCAACCCCAATCGACTTAGGTTTTGGAGCGTTCGCGTTTCCAGCAGTTGGTCAACCTCAATCGACTTAGGTTTTGGAGCGTTCGAGTTTCTAGCAGTTGGTCAACCTCAATCGACTTAGGTTCTAGAGCTTTCGCCTCTCCGACAGTTGGTCAACCCCAATTGACTTAGGCTCTGGAGCTTTCACTTCTCCAGCAGTTGGTCAACCCCATCGACTTAGGTTCTGGAGCTTTCGCCTCTCCGACAGTTGGTCAACCCCGATCGACTTAGCTATATACCTGATGGCACCTGTTCGCCCTACCCGCCGGGTCCGCGGCCGGGAGGGTGCGCCTCGGTCGGCCCGGGGGACCGGAGATACTTCCGGTCGAAAATCCGAATTTCGTTACAGCGCCGCTCCGGCGCCTCGGGCCCGGGTCCTTCGACCTTCGGGTCGGTCGGTCCGCCGGAGGGGCCCTTTCGAACGAGCCCACCCGCGAGTATCTGGCCCTTTCCGCAGCGGAGATACGGGGTGCCGTCTCCGGAATTTCCCACGGCCGCTGCTCGGGCGCCTTAAATCCCAGGACGTCGCCCTCGGGGTCGGTCGCTCTACCCGAGGGGACCTTTCGAACGAGCCCGCCCTCGACCCTCCGACCCTTTCCGCGGCCGAGATACGGCGGATCGAAAAAAAAAAACGCTGGTCCGGAGTTCGCGCGCCCGTAGCGTCCGCTGCGTTCGTCCGCCGGAGGCGCGGCCGGTCTCGTTCGAAAGGTCTCTCTCGGGGCTTTCCGGGGACACCAGCCTCGGGTCCGTGCGACCCCGGAAGCCGGAGATACGGACTTCCACCGCTGCACATTTAAACGGCCGTAGCTCGGGCGCCTTAAGACCGAGACCTTAGCCCTTTGGGTCCCTCATCCTCCAGGAGGGGCCCTTTCCAACGACCCCACCCCCGTCTCCGTACCCCCTTCCCCGGCCGAGATACGACTCCGGGAACATCGCCCCGTCAACCCGACCACCGTGCACCCGAGGCCGGCTTTGGACCCCGCGACGGACACCCTGGAGCTCGTACCCGGCGCACCGTTCGGTCCCTGCCATCCCACTCTTAAGCACTCCCCCACCGGACTAAGCCCCATCCTCCCGGCCCTTCTGGAGAACCAAACAGTTGGTCAACCCCAAAAATTCTCCAACCGTTGGTCAACCCGAAAGATTTTCCAGCAGTTGGTCAACCCCAATCGACTTAGGTTTTGGAGCGTTCGCGTTTCCAGCAGTTGGTCAACCTCAATCGACTTAGGTTTTGGAGCGTTCGAGTTTCCAGCAGTTGGTCAACCTCAATCGACTTAGGTTCTAGAGCTTTCGCCTCTCCGACAGTTGGTCAACCCCAATTGACTTAGGCTCTGGAGCTTTCACTTCTCCAGCAGTTGGTCAACCCCATCGACTTAGGTTCTGGAGCTTTCGCCTCTCCGACAGTTGGTCAACCCCGATCGACTTAGCTATATACCTGATGGCACCTGTTCGCCCTACCCGCCGGGTCCGCGGCCAGGAGGGTGCGCCTCGGTCGGCCCGGGGGACCGGAGAAACTTCCGGTCGAAAATCCGAATTTCGTTACAGCGCCGCTCCGGCGCCTCAGGCCTGGGTCCTTCGACCTTCGGGTCGGTCGGTCCGCCGGAGGGGCCCTTTCGAACGAGCCCACCCGCGAGTATCTGGCCCTTTCCGTTCGAAAGGTCTTTCCAGGGGCTTTCCGGCGACGCCGGCCACGAGTCCGTGCGACCCCGTGGACCGGAGATACTTCCGGTCGAATATCCGAATTTTGTTCCCGCGCCGCTCCGGCGCCTCGGGCCCGGGGCCTTCGACCTTCGGGTCGATTGGTCCGCCGGAGGAGCCCTTTCGAACGAGCCCACCCGCGAGTATCTGGCCCTTTCCCCGGCGGAGATACGGGGGGCCGTCTCCGGATTTTCCCACGGCCGCTGCTCGGGCGCCTTAAGTCCGAGGACGTCGCCCTCGGGGTCGGTCGCTCTACCCGAGGGGACCTTTCGAACGAGCCCGCCCTCGACCCTCCGACCCTTTCCGCGGCCGAGATACGGCGGATCGAAAAAAAAAACGCTGGTCCGGAGTTCGCGCGCCCGTAGCGTCCGCTGCGTTCGTCCGCCGGAGGCGCGGCCGGTCTCGTTCGAAAGGTCTTTCCCGGGGCTTTCCGTCGACGCCGGCCCCGAGTCCGTGCGACCCCGTGGACCGGAGATACTTCCGGTCGAATATCCGAATTTCGTTCCCGCGCCGCTCCGGCGCCTCGGGCCCGGGGCCTTCGACCTTCGGGTCGATTGGTCCGCCGGAAGGGCCCTTTCGATCGAGCCCACCCGCGAGTATCTGGCCTTTTCCGCGGCGGAGATACGGGGGGCCGTCTCCGGATTTTCCCACGGCCGCTGCTCGGGCGCCTTAAGTCCGAGGACGTCGCCCTCGGGGTCGGTCGCTCTACCCGAGGGGACCTTTCGAACGAGCCCGCCCTCGACCCTCCGACCCTTTCCGCGGCCGAGATACGGCGGATCGAAAAAAAAAACACGCTGGTCCGGAGTTCGCGCGCCCGTAGCGTCCGCTGCGTTCGTCCGCCGGAGGCGCGGCCGGTCTCGTTCGAAAGGTCTTTCCCGGGGCTTTCCGGCGACGCCGGCCCCGAGTCCGTGCGACCCCGTGGACCGGAGATACTTCCGGTCGAATATCCGAATTTCGTTCCCGCGCCGCTCCGGCGCCTCGGGCCCGGGGCCTTCGACCTTCGGGTCGATTGGTCCGCCGGAAGGGCCCTTTCGATCGAGCCCACCCGCGAGTATCTGGCCCTTTCCGCGGCGGAGATACGGGGGGCCGTCTCCGGATTTTCCCACGGCCGCTGCTCGGGCGCCTTAAGTCCGAGGACGTCGCCCTCGGGGTCGGTCGCTCTACCCGAGGGGACCTTTCGAACGAGCCCGCCCTCGACCCTCCGACCCTTTCCGCGGCCGAGATACGGCGGATCGAAAAAAAAACACGCTGGTCCGGAGTTCGCGCGCCCGTAGCGTCCGCTGCGTTCGTCCGCCGGAGGCGCGGCCGGTCTCGTTCGAAAGGTCTTTCCCGGGGCTTTCCGGCGACGCCGGCCCCGAGTCCGTGCGACCCCGTGGACCGGAGATACTTCCGGTCGAATATCCGAATTTCGTTCCCGCGCCGCTCCGGCGCCTCGGGCCCGGGGCCTTCGACCTTCGGGTCGATTGGTCCGCCGGAAGGGCCCTTTCGATCGAGCCCACCCGCGAGTATCTGGCCCTTTCCGCTGCGGAGATACGGGGGGCCGTCTCCGGATTTTCCCACGGCCGCTGCTCGGGCGCCTTAAGTCCGAGGACGTCGCCCTCGGGGTCGGTCGCTCTACCCGAGGGGACCTTTCGAACGAGCCCGCCCTCGACCCTCCGACCCTTTCTGCGGCCGAGATACGGCGGATCGAAAAAAAAACACGCTGGTCCGGAGTTCGCGCGCCCGTAGCGTCCGCTGCGTTCGTCCGCCGGAGGCGCGGCCGGTCTCGTTCGAAAGGTCTTTCCCGGGGCTTTTCGGCGACGCCGGCCCCGAGTCCGTGCGACCCCGTGGACCGGAGATACTTCCGGTCGAATATCCGAATTTCGTTACCGCGCCGCTCCGGCGCCTCGGGCCCGGGGCCTTCGACCTTCGGGTCGATTGGTCCGCCGGAGGGGCCCTTTCGATCGAGCCCACCCGCGAGTATCTGGCCCTTTCCGCGGCGGAGATACGGGGGGCCGTCTCCGGATTTTCCCACTGCCGCTGCTCGGGCGCCTTAATTCCGAGGACGTCGCCCTCGGGGTCGGTCGCTCTACCCGAGGGGACCTTTCGAACGAGCCCGCCCTCGACCCTCCGACCCTTTCCGCGGCCGAGATACGGCGGTTCGAAAAAAAAAAACCGCTCGTCCGGAGTTCGCGCGCCCGTAGCGTCCGCTGCGTTCGTCCGCCGGAGGCGCGGCCGGTCTCGTTCGAAAGGTCTCTCTCGGGGCTTTCCGGGGACACCAGCCTCGGGTCCGTGCGACCCCCGGGGCCGGAGATACGGACTTCCACCGCTGCACATTTAAACGGCCGTAGCTCGGGCGCCTTAAGACCGAGACCTTAGCCCTTTGGGTCCCTCATCCTCCAGGAGGGGCCCTTTCCAACGACCCCACCCCCGTCTCCGTACCCCCTTCCCCGGCCGAGATACGACCCCGGGAACATCGCCCCGTCAACCCGACCACCGTGCACCCGAGGCCGGCTTTGGACCCCGCGACGGACACCCTGGAGCTCGTACCCGGCGCACCGTTCGGTCCCTGCCATCCCACTCTTAAGCACTCCCCCACCGGACTAAGCCCCATCCTCCCGGCCCTTCTGGAGAACCAAACAGTTGGTCAACTCCAAAATTTCTCCAACCGTTGGTCAACCCGAAAGATTTTCCAGCAGTTGGTCAACCTCAATCGACTTAGGTTTTGGAGCGTTCGCGTTTCCAGCAGTTGGTCAACCTCAATCGACTTAGGTTCTAGAGCTTTCGCCTCTCCGACAGTTGGTCAACCCCAATTGACTTAGGCTCTGGAGCTTTCACTTCTCCAGCAGTTGGTCAACCCCATCGACTTAGGTTCTGGAGCTTTCGCCTCTCCGACAGTTGGTCAACCCCGATCGACTTAGCTATATACCTGATGGCACCTGTTCGCCCTACCCGCCGGGTCCGCGGCCGGGAGGGTGCGCCTCGGTCGGCCCGGGGGACCGGAGATACTTCCGGTCGAAAATCCGAATTTCGTTACAGCGCCGCTCCTGCGCCTCGGGCCCGGGTCCTTCGACCTTCGGGTCGGTCAGGCCGCCGGAGGGGCCCTTTCGATCGAGCCCACCCGCGAGTATCTGGCCCTTTCCGCGGCGGAGATACGGGGGGCCGTCTCCGGATTTTCCCACGGCCGCTGCTCGAGCGCCTTAAGTCCGAGGACGTCGCCCTCGCGGTCGGTCGCTCTACCCGAGGGGACCTTTCGAACGAGCCCGCCCTCGACCCTCCGACCCTTTCCGCGGCCGAGATACGGCGGATCGAAAAAAAAAAACGCTGGTCCGGAGTTCGCGCGCCCGTAGCGTCCGCTGCGTTCGTCCGCCGGAGGCGCGGCCGGTCTCGTTCGAAAGGTCTTTCCAGGGGCTTTCCGGCGACGCCGGCCCCGAGTCCGTGCGACCCCGTGGACCGGAGATACTTCCGGTCGAATGTCCGAATTTCGTTCCCGCGCCGCTCCGGCGCCTCGGGCCCGGGGCCTTCGACCTTCGGGTCGATTGGTCCGCCGGAGGAGCCCTTTCGAACGAGCCCACCCGCGAGTATCTGGCCCTTTCCCCGGCGGAGATACGGGGGGCCGTCTCCGGATTTTCCCACGGCCGCTGCTCGGGCGCCTTAAGTCCGAGGACGTCGCCCTCGGGGTCGGTCGCTCTACCCGAGGGGACCTTTCGACCGAGCCCGCCCTCGACCCTCCGACCCTTTCCGCGGCCGAGATACGGCGGTTCGAAAAAAAAAAAAAACGCTCGTCCGGAGTTTGCTCGCCCGTAGCGTCCGCTGCGTTCGTCCGCCGGAGGCGTGACCGGTCTCGTTCGAAAGGTCTTTCCAGGGGCTTTCCGGCGACGCCGGCCCCGAGTCCGTGCGACCTCGTGGACCGGAGATACTTCCGGTCGAATATCCGAATTTCGTTCCCGCGCCGCTCCGGCGCCTCGGGCCCGGGGCCTTCGACCTTCGGGTCGATTGGTCCGCCGGAGGGGCCCTTTCGATCGAGCCCACCCGCGAGTATCTGGCCCTTCCTGCGGCGGAGATACGGGGGGCCGTCTCCGGATTTTCCCACGGCCGCTGCTCGAGCGCCTTAAGTCCGAGGACGTCGCCCTCGCGGTCGGTCGCTCTACCCGAGGGGACCTTTCGAACGAGCCCGCCCTCGACCCTCCGACCCTTTCCGCGGCCGAGATACGGCGGATCGAAAAAAAAAAACGCTGGTCCGGAGTTCGCGCGCCCGTAGCGTCCGCTGCGTTCGTCCGCCGGAGGCGCGGCCGGTCTCGTTCGAAAGGTCTTTCCCGGGGCTTTCCGGCGACGCCGGCCCCGAGTCCGTGCGACCCCGTGGACCGGAGATACTTCCGGTCGAATATCCGAATTTCGTTCCCGCGCCGCTCCGGCGCCTCGGGCCCGGGGCCTTCGACCTTCGGGTCGATTGGTCCGCCGGAAGGGCCCTTTCGATCGAGCCCACCCGCGAGTATCTGGCCCTTTCCGCGGCGGAGATACGGGGGGCCGTCTCCGGATTTTCCCACGGCCGCTGCTCGGGCGCCTTAAGTCCGAGGACGTCGCCCTCGGGGTCGGTCGCTCTACCCGAGGGGACCTTTCGAACGAGCCCGCCCTCGACCCTCCGACCCTTTCCGCGGCCGAGATACGGCGGATCGAAAAAAACCCACGCTGGTCCGGAGTTCGCGCGCCCGTAGCGTCCGCTGCGTTCGTCCGCCGGAGGCGCGGCCGGTCTCGTTCGAAAGGTCTTTCCCGGGGCTTTTCGGCGACGCCGGCCCCGAGTCCGTGCGACCCCGTGGACCGGAGATACTTCCGGTCGAATATCCGAATTTCGTTACCGCGCCGCTCCGGCGCCTCGGGCCCGGGGCCTTCGACCTTCGGGTCGATTGGTCCGCCGGAGGGGCCCTTTCGATCGAGCCCACCCGCGAGTATCTGGCCCTTTCCGCGGCGGAGATACGGGGGGCCGTCTCCGGATTTTCCCACTACCGCTGCTCGGGCGCCTTAAGTCCGAGGACGTCGCCCTCGGGGTCGGTCGCTCTACCCGAGGGGACCTTTCGAACGAGCCCGCCCTCGACCCTCCGACCCTTTCCGCGGGCGAGATACGGCGGTTCGAAAAAAAAAAACGCTCGTCCGGAGTTCGCGCGCCCGTAGCGTCCGCTGCGTTCGTCCGCCGGAGGCGCGGCCGGTCTCGTTCGAAAGGTCTCTCTCGGGGCTTTCCGGGGACACCAGCCTCGGGTCCGTGCTTCCCCGGGGGCCGGAGATACGGACTTCCACCGCTGCACCTTTAAACGGCCGTAGCTCGGGCGCCTTAAGACCGAGACCTTAGCCCTTTGGGTCCCTCATCCTCCAGGAGGGGCCCTTTCCAACGACCCCACACCCGTTTCCGTACCCCCTTCCCCGGCCGAGATACGACCCCGGGAACATCGCCCCGTCAACCCGACCACCGTGCACCCGAGGCCGGCTTTGGACCCCGCGACGGACACCCTGGAGCTCATACCCGGCGCACCGTTCGGTCCCTGCCATCCCACTCTTAAGCACTCCCCCACCGGACTAAGCCCCATCCTCCCGGCCCTTCTGGAGAACCAAACAGTTGGTCAACCCCAAAATTTCTCCAACCGTTGGTCAACCCGAAAGATTTTCCAGCAGTTGGTCAACCCCAATCGACTTAGGTTTTGGAGCGTTCGAGTTTCCAGCAGTTGGTCAACCTCAATCGACTTAGGTTCTAGAGCTTTCGCCTCTCCGACAGTTGGTCAACCCCAATTGACTTAGGCTCTGGAGCTTTCACTTCTCCAGCAGTTGGTCAACCCCATCGACTTAGGTTCTGGAGCTTTCGCCTCTCCGACAGTTGGTCAACCCCGATCGACTTAGCTATATACCTGATGGCACCTGTTCGCCCTACCCGCCGGGTCCGCGGCCGGGAGGGTGCGCCTCGGTCGGCCCGGGGGACCGGAGATACTTCCGGTCGAAAATCCGAATTTCGTTACAGCGCCGCTCCGGCGCCTCGGGCCTGGGTCCTTCGACCTTCGGGTCGGTCGGTCCGCCGGAGGGGCCCTTTCGAACGAGCCCACCCGCGAGTATCTGGCCCTTTCCGCAGCGGAGATACGAGGTGCCGTCTCCGGAATTTCCCACGGCCGCTGCTCGGGCGCCTTAAGTCCCAGGACGTCGCCCTCGGGGTCGGTCGCTCTTCCCGAGGGGACCTTTCGAACGAGCCCGCCCTCGACCCTCCGACCTTTTTCCGCGGCCGAGATACGGCGGTTCGAAAAAAAAAAAAAAAACGCTCGTCCGGAGTTTGCTCGCCCGTAGCGTCCGCTGCGTTCGTCCGCCGGAGGCGTGACCGGTCTCGTTCGAAAGGTCTTTCCAGGGGCTTTCCGGCGACGCCGGCCACGAGTCCGTGCGACCCCGTGGACCGGAGATACTTCCGGTCGAATATCCGAATTTCGTTCCCGCGCCGCTCCGGCGCCTCGGGCCCGGGGCCTTCGACCTTCGGGTCGATTGGTCCGCCGGAGGAGCCCTTTCGAACGAGCCCACCCGCGAGTATCTGGCCCTTTC
Source organism: Misgurnus anguillicaudatus (assembly GCF_027580225.2). Classification (NCBI taxonomy): domain Eukaryota; kingdom Metazoa; phylum Chordata; class Actinopteri; order Cypriniformes; family Cobitidae; genus Misgurnus; species Misgurnus anguillicaudatus. Next base: position 41,667,895 of record NC_073341.2, read on the forward strand.
CCCGGCGGAGATACGGGGGGCCGTCTCCGGATTTTCCCACGGCCGCTGCTCGGGCGCCTTAAGTCCGAGGACGTCGCCCTCGGGGTCGGTCGCTCTACCCGAGGGGACCTTTCGAACGAGCCCGCCCTCGACCCTCCGACCCTTTCCGCGGCCGAGATACGGCGGATCGAAAAAAAAAACGCTGGTCCGGAGTTCGCGCGCCCGTAGCGTCCGCTGCGTTCGTCCGCCGGAGGCGCGGCCGGTCTCGTTCGAAAGGTCTTTCCCGGGGCTTTCCGGCGACGCCGGCCCCGAGTCCGTGCGACCCCGTGGACCGGAGATACTTCCGGTCGAATATCCGAATTTCGTTCCCGCGCCGCTCCGGCGCCTCGGGCCCGGGGCCTTCGACCTTCGGGTCGATTGGTCCGCCGGAAGGGCCCTTTCGATCGAGCCCACCCGCGAGTATCTGGCCCTTTCCGCTGCGGAGATACGGGGGGCCGTCTCCGGATTTTCCCACGGCCGCTGCTCGGGCGCCTTAAGTCCGAGGACGTCGCCCTCGGGGTCGGTCGCTCTACCCGAGGGGACCTTTCGAACGAGCCCGGCCTCGACCCTCCGACCCTTTCCGCGGCCGAGATACGGCGGATCGAAAAAAAAACACGCTAGTCCGGAGTTCGCGCGCCCGTAGCGTCCGCTGCGTTCGTCCGCCGGAGGCGCGGCCGGTCTCGTTCGAAAGGTCTTTCCCGGGGCTTTTCGGCGACGCCGGCCCCGAGTCCGTGCGACCCCGTGGACCGGAGATACTTCCGGTCGAATATCCGAATTTCGTTACCGCGCCGCTCCGGCGCCTCGGGCCCGGGGCCTTCGACCTTCGGGTCGATTGGTCCGCCGGAGGGGCCCTTTCGATCGAGCCCACCCGCGAGTATCTGGCCCTTTCCGCGGCGGAGATACGGGGGGCCGTCTCCGGATTTTCCCACTGCCGCTGCTCGGGCGCCTTAAGTCCGAGGACGTCGCCCTCGGGGTCGGTCGCTCTACCCGAGGGGACCTTTCGAACGAGCCCGCCCTCGACCCTCCGACCCTTTCCGCGGCCGAGATACGGCGGTTCGAAAAAAAAAACCGCTCGTCCGGAGTTCGCGCGCCCGTAGCGTCCGCTGCGTTCGTCCGCCGGAGGCGCGGCCGGTCTCGTTCGAAAGGTCTCTCTCGGGGCTTTCCGGGGACACCAGCCTCGGGTCCGTGCGACCCCCGGGGCCGGAGATACGGACTTCCACCGCTGCACATTTAAACGGCCGTAGCTCGGGCGCCTTAAGACCGAGACCTTAGCCCTTTGGGTCCCTCATCCTCCAGGAGGGGCCCTTTCCAACGACCCCACCCCCGTCTCCGTACCCCCTTCCCCGGCCGAGATACGACCCCGGGAACATCGCCCCGTCAACCCGACCACCGTGCACCCGAGGCCGGCTTTGGACCCCGCGACGGACACCCTGGAGCTCGTACCCGGCGCACCGTTCGGTCCCTGCCATCCCACTCTTAAGCACTCCCCCACCGGACTAAGCCCCATCCTCCCGGCCCTTCTGGAGAACCAAACAGTTGGTCAACTCCAAAATTTCTCCAACCGTTGGTCAACCCGAAAGATTTTCCAGCAGTTGGTCAACCTCAATCGACTTAGGTTTTGGAGCGTTCGCGTTTCCAGCAGTTGGTCAACCTCAATCGACTTAGGTTCTAGAGCTTTCGCCTCTCCGACAGTTGGTCAACCCCAATTGACTTAGGCTCTGGAGCTTTCACTTCTCCAGCAGTTGGTCAACCCCATCGACTTAGGTTCTGGAGCTTTCGCCTCTCCGACAGTTGGTCAACCCCGATCGACTTAGCTATATACCTGATGGCACCTGTTCGCCCTACCCGCCGGGTCCGCGGCCGGGAGGGTGCGCCTCGGTCAGCCCGGGGGACCGGAGATACTTCCGGTCGAAAATCCGAATTTCGTTACAGCGCCGCTCCTGCGCCTCGGGCCCGGGTCCTTCGACCTTCGGGTCGGTCAGGCCGCCGGAGGGACCCTTTCGATCGAGCCCACCCGCGAGTATCTGGCCCTTTCCGCGGCGGAGATACGGGGGGCCGTCTCCGGATTTTCCCACGGCCGCTGCTCGAGCGCCTTAAGTCCGAGGACGTCGCCCTCGCGGTCGGTCGCTCTACCCGAGGGGACCTTTCGAACGAGCCCGCCCTCGACCCTCCGACCCTTTCCGCGGCCGAGATACGGCGGATCGAAAAAAAAAAACGCTGGTCCGGAGTTCGCGCGCCCGTAGCGTCCGCTGCGTTCGTCCGCCGGAGGCGCGGCCGGTCTCGTTCGAAAGGTCTTTCCAGGGGCTTTCCGGTGACGCCGGCCCCGAGTCCGTGCGACCCCGTGGACCGGAGATACTTCCGGTCGAATATCCGAATTTCGTTCCCGCGCCGCTCCGGCGCCTCGGGCCCGGGGCCTTCGACCTTCGGGTCGATTGGTCCGCCGGAGGAGCCCTTTCGAACGAGCCCACCCGCGAGTATCTGGCCCTTTCCCCGGCGGAGATACGGGGGGCCGTCTCCGGATTTTCCCACGGCCGCTGCTCGGGCGCCTTAAGTCCGAGGACGTCGCCCTCGGGGTCGGTCGCTCTACCCGAGGGGACCTTTCGAACGAGCCCGCCCTCGACCCTCCGACCCTTTCCGCGGCCGAGATACGGCGGATCGAAAAAAAAACACGCTGGTCCGGAGTTCGCGCGCCCGTAGCGTCCGCTGCGTTCGTCCGCCGGAGGCGCGGCCGGTCTCGTTCGAAAGGTCTTTCCCGGGGCTTTCCGGCGACGCCGGCCCCGAGTCCGTGCGACCCCGTGGACCGGAGATACTTCCGGTCGAATATCCGAATTTCGTTCCCGCGCCGCTCCGGCGCCTCGGGCCCGGGGCCTTCGACCTTCGGGTCGATTGGTCCGCCGGAAGGACCCTTTCGATCGAGCCCACCCGCGAGTATCTGGCCCTTTCCGCTGCGGAGATACGGGGGGCCGTCTCCGGATTTTCCCACGGCCGCTGCTCGGGCGCCTTAAGTCCGAGGACGTCGCCCTCGGGGTCGGTCGCTCTACCCGAGGGGACCTTTCGAACGAGCCCGCCCTCGACCCTCCGACCCTTTCCGCGGCCGAGATACGGCGGATCGAAAAAAAAACACGCTGGTCCGGAGTTCGCGCGCCCGTAGCGTCCGCTGCGTTCGTCCGCCGGAGGCGCGGCCGGTCTCGTTCGAAAGGTCTTTCCCGGGGCTTTTCGGCGACGCCGGCCCCGAGTCCGTGCGACCCCGTGGACCGGAGATACTTCCGGTCGAATATCCGAATTTCGTTACCGCGCCGCTCCGGCGCCTCGGGCCCGGGGCCTTCGACCTTCGGGTCGATTGGTCCGCCGGAGGGGCCCTTTCGATCGAGCCCACCCGCGAGTATCTGGCCCTTTCCGCGGCGGAGATACGGGGGGCCGTCTCCGGATTTTCCCACTGCCGCTGCTCGGGCGCCTTAAGTCCGAGGACGTCGCCCTCGGGGTCGGTCGCTCTACCCGAGGGGACCTTTCGAACGAGCCCGCCCTCGACCCTCCGACCCTTTCCGCGGCCGAGATACGGCGGTTCGAAAAAAAAAAAACGCTCGTCCGGAGTTCGCGCGCCCGTAGCGTCCGCTGCGTTCGTCCGCCGGAGGCGCGGCCGGTCTCGTTCGAAAGGTCTCTCTCGGGGCTTTCCGGGGACACCAGCCTCGGGTCCGTGCGACCCCCGGGGCCGGAGATACGGACTTCCACCGCTGCACATTTAAACGGCCGTAGCTCGGGCGCCTTAAGACCGAGACCTTAGCCCTTTGGGTCCCTCATCCTCCAGGAGGGGCCCTTTCCAACGACCCCACCCCCGTCTCCGTACCCCCTTCCCCGGCCGAGATACGACCCCGGGAACATCGCCCCGTCAACCCGACCACCGTGCACCCGAGGCCGGCTTTGGACCCCGCGACGGACACCCTGGAGCTCGTACCCGGCGCACCGTTCGGTCCCTGCCATCCCACTCTTAAGCACTCCCCCACCGGACTAAGCCCCATCCTCCCGGCCCTTCTGGAGAACCAAACAGTTGGTCAACCCCAAAATTTCTCCAACCGTTGGTCAACCCGAAAGATTTTCCAGCAGTTGGTCAACCTCAATCGACTTAGGTTTTGGAGCGTTCGCGTTTCCAGCAGTTGGTCAACCTCAATCGACTTAGGTTCTAGAGCTTTCGCCTCTCCGACAGTTGGTCAACCCCAATTGACTTAGGCTCTGGAGCTTTCACTTCTCCAGCAGTTGGTCAACCCCATCGACTTAGGTTCTGGAGCTTTCGCCTCTCCGACAGTTGGTCAACCCCGATCGACTTAGCTATATACCTGATGGCACCTGTTCGCCCTACCCGCCGGGTCCGCGGCCGGGAGGGTGCGCCTCGGTCGGCCCGGGGGACCGGAGATACTTCCGGTCGAAAATCCGAATTTCGTTACAGCGCCGCTCCTGCGCCTCGGGCCCGGGTCCTTCGACCTTCGGGTCGGTCAGGCCGCCGGAGGGGCCCTTTCGATCGAGCCCACCCGCGAGTATCTGGCCCTTTCCGCGGCGGAGATACGGGGGGCCGTCTCCGGATTTTCCCACGGCCGCTGCTCGAGCGCCTTAAGTCCGAGGACGTCGCCCTCGCGGTCGGTCGCTCTACCCGAGGGGACCTTTCGAACGAGCCCGCCCTCGACCCTCCGACCCTTTCCGCGGCCGAGATACGGCGGATCGAAAAAAAAAAACGCTGGTCCGGAGTTCGCGCGCCCGTAGCGTCCGCTGCGTTCGTCCGCCGGAGGCGCGGCCGGTCTCGTTCGAAAGGTCTTTCCAGGGGCTTTCCGGCGACGCCGGCCCCGAGTCCGTGCGACCCCGTGGACCGGAGATACTTCCGGTCGAATGTCCGAATTTCGTTCCCGCGCCGCTCCGGCGCCTCGGGCCCGGGGCCTTCGACCTTCGGGTCGATTGGTCCGCCGGAGGAGCCCTTTCGAACGAGCCCACCCGCGAGTATCTGGCCCTTTCCCCGGCGGAGATACGGGGGGGCGTCTCAGGAATGTACCACGCCCCCTGCTCGGGCGCCGTAAGTCCGAGGACGTCGCCCTCGGGGTCGGTCGCTCTACCCGAGGGGACCTTTCGAACGAGCCCGCCCTCGACCCTCCGACCCTTTCCGCGGCCGAGATACGGCGGTTCGAAAAAAAAAAAAAAACGCTCGTCCGGAGTTTGCTCGCCCGTAGCGTCCGCTGCGTTCGTCCGCCGGAGGCGTGACCGGTCTCGTTCGAAAGGTCTTTCCAGGGGCTTTCCGGCGACGCCGGCCCCGAGTCCGTGCGACCCCGTGGACCGGAGATACTTCCGGTCGAATATCCGAATTTCGTTCCCGCGCCGCTCCGGCGCCTCGGGCCCGGGGCCTTCGACCTTCGGGTCGATTGGTCCGCCGGAGGTGCCCTTTCGATCGAGCCCACCCGCGAGTATCTGGCCCTTTCCGCGGCGGAGATACGGGGGGCCGTCTCCGGATTTTCCCACGGCCGCTGCTCGAGCGCCTTAAGTCCGAGGACGTCGCCCTCGCGGTCGGTCGCTCTACCCGAGGGGACCTTTCGAACGAGCCCGCCCTCGACCCTCCGACCCTTTCCGCGGCCGAGATACGGCGGATCGAAAAAAAAAAACGCTGGTCCGGAGTTCGCGCGCCCGTAGCGTCCGCTGCGTTCGTCCGCCGGAGGCGCGGCCGGTCTCGTTCGAAAGGTCTTTCCCGGGGCTTTCCGGCGACGCCGGCCCCGAGTCCGTGCGACCCCGTGGACCGGAGATACTTCCGGTCGAATATCCGAATTTCGTTCCCGCGCCGCTCCGGCGCCTCGGGCCCGGGGCCTTCGACCTTCGGGTCGATTGGTCCGCCGGAAGGGCCCTTTCGATCGAGCCCACCCGCGAGTATCTGGCCCTTTCCGCGGCGGAGATACGGGGGGCCGTCTCCGGATTTTCCCACGGCCGCTGCTCGGGCGCCTTAAGTCCGAGGACGTCGCCCTCGGGGTCGGTCGCTCTACCCGAGGGGACCTTTCGAACGAGCCCGCCCTCGACCCTCCGACCCTTTCCGCGGCCGAGATACGGCGGATCGAAAAAAACCCACGCTGGTCCGGAGTTCGCGCGCCCGTAGCGTCCGCTGCGTTCGTCCGCCGGAGGCGCGGCCGGTCTCGTTCGAAAGGTCTTTCCCGGGGCTTTTCGGCGACGCCGGCCCCGAGTCCGTGCGACCCCGTGGACCGGAGATACTTCCGGTCGAATATCCGAATTTCGTTACCGCGCCGCTCCGGCGCCTCGGGCCCGGGGCCTTCGACCTTCGGGTCGATTGGTCCGCCGGAGGGGCCCTTTCGATCGAGCCCACCCGCGAGTATCTGGCCCTTTCCGCGGCGGAGATACGGGGGGCCGTCTCCGGATTTTCCCACTACCGCTGCTCGGGCGCCTTAAGTCCGAGGACGTCGCCCTCGGGGTCGGTCGCTCTACCCGAGGGGACCTTTCGAACGAGCCCGCCCTCGACCCTCCGACCCTTTCCGCGGCCGAGATACGGCGGTTCGAAAAAAAAAAACGCTCGTCCGGAGTTCGCGCGGCCGTAGCGTCCGCTGCGTTCGTCCGCCGGAGGCGCGGCCGGTCTCGTTCGAAAGGTCTCTCTCGGGGCTTTCCGGGGACACCAGCCTCGGGTCCGTGCTTCCCCGGGGGCCGGAGATACGGACTTCCACCGCTGCACCTTTAAACGGCCGTAGCTCGGGCGCCTTAAGACCGAGACCTTAGCCCTTTGGGTCCCTCATCCTCCAGGAGGGGCCCTTTCCAACGACCCCACACCCGTCTCCGTACCCCCTTCCCCGGCCGAGATACGACCCCGGGAACATCGCCCCGTCAACCCGACCACCGTGCACCCGAGGCCGGCTTTGGACCCCGCGACGGACACCCTGGAGCTCATACCCGGCGCACCGTTCGGTCCCTGCCATCCCACTCTTAAGCACTCCCCCACCGGACTAAGCCCCATCCTCCCGGCCCTTCTGGAGAACCAAACAGTTGGTCAACCCCAAAATTTCTCCAACCGTTGGTCAACCCGAAAGATTTTCCAGCAGTTGGTCAACCCCAATCGACTTAGGTTTTGGAGCGTTCGAGTTTCCAGCAGTTGGTCAACCTCAATCGACTTAGGTTCTAGAGCTTTCGCCTCTCCGACAGTTGGTCAACCCCAATTGACTTAGGCTCTGGAGCTTTCACTTCTCCAGCAGTTGGTCAACCCCATCGACTTAGGTTCTGGAGCTTTCGCCTCTCCGACAGTTGGTCAACCCCGATCGACTTAGCTATATACCTGATGGCACCTGTTCGCCCTACCCGCCGGGTCCGCGGCCGGGAGGGTGCGCCTCGGTCGGCCCGGGGGACCGGAGATACTTCCGGTCGAAAATCCGAATTTCGTTACAGCGCCGCTCCGGCGCCTCGGGCCTGGGTCCTTCGACCTTCGGGTCGGTCGGTCCGCCGGAGGGGCCCTTTCGAACGAGCCCACCCGCGAGTATCTGGCCCTTTCCGCAGCGGAGATACGAGGTGCCGTCTCCGGAATTTCCCACGGCCGCTGCTCGGGCGCCTTAAGTCCCAGGACGTCGCCCTCGGGGTCGGTCGCTCTACCCGAGGGGACCTTTCGAACGAGCCCGCCCTCGACCCTCCGACCCTTTCCGCGGCCGAGATACGGCGGTTCGAAAAAAAAAAAAAAAACGCTCGTCCGGAGTTTGCTCGCCCGTAGCGTCCGCTGCGTTCGTCCGCCGGAGGCGTGACCGGTCTCGTTCGAAAGGTCTTTCCAGGGGCTTTCCGGCGACGCCGGCCACGAGTCCGTGCGACCCCGTGGACCGGAGATACTTCCGGTCGAATATCCGAATTTCGTTCCCGCGCCGCTCCGGCGCCTCGGGCCCGGGGCCTTCGACCTTCGGGTCGATTGGTCCGCCGGAGGGGCCCTTTCGATCGAGCCCACCCGCGAGTATCTGGCCCTTTCCGCGGCGGAGATACGGGGGGCCGTCTCCGGATTTTCCCACGGCCGCTGCTCGAGCGCCTTAAGTCCGAGGACGTCGCCCTCGCGGTCGGTCGCTCTACCCGAGGGGACCTTTCGAACGAGCCCGCCCTCGACCCTCCGACCCTTTCCGCGGCCGAGATACGGCGGATCGAAAAAAAAAAAACGCTGGTCCGGAGTTCGCGCGCCCGTAGCGTCCGCTGCGTTCGTCCGCCGGAGGCGCGGCCGGTCTCGTTCGAAAGGTCTTTCCCGGGGCTTTTCGGCGACGCCGGCCCCGAGTCCGTGCGACCCCGTGGACCGGAGATACTTCCGGTCGAATATCCGAATTTCGTTACCGCGCCGCTCCGGCGCCTCGGGCCCGGGGCCTTCGACCTTCGGGTCGATTGGTCCGCCGGAGGGGCCCTTTCGATCGAGCCCACCCGCGAGTATCTGGCCCTTTCCGCGGCGGAGATACGGGGGGCCGTCTCCGGATTTTCCCACTGCCGCTGCTCGGGCGCCTTAAGTCCGAGGACGTCGCCCTCGGGGTCGGTCGCTCTACCCGAGGGGACCTTTCGAACGAGCCCGCCCTCGACCCTCCGACCCTTTCCGCGGCCGAGATACGGCGGTTCGAAAAAAAAAAACGCTCGTCCGGAGTTCGCGCGCCCGTAGCGTCCGCTGCGTTCGTCCGCCGGAGGCGCGGCCGGTCTCGTTCGAAAGGTCTCTCTCGGGGCTTTCCGGGGACACCAGCCTCGGGTCCGTGCGACCCCGGGGGCCGGAGATACGGACTTCCACCGCTGCACATTTAAACGGCCGTAGCTCGGGCGCCTTAAGACCGAGACCTTAGCCCTTTGGGTCCCTCATCCTCCAGGAGGGGCCCTTTCCAACGACCCCACCCCCGTCTCCGTACCCCCTTCCCCGGCCGAGATACGACCCCGGGAACATCGCCCCGTCAACCCGACCACCGTGCACCCGAGGCCGGCTTTGGACCCCGCGACGGACACCCTGGAGCTCGTACCCGGCGCACCGTTCGGTCCCTGCCATCCCACTCTTAAGCACTCCCCCACCGGACTAAGCCCCATCCTCCCGGCCCTTCTGGAGAACCAAACAGTTGGTCAACCCCAAAATTTCTCCAACCGTTGGTCAACCCGAAAGATTTTCCAGCAGTTGGTCAACCTCAATCGACTTAGGTTTTGGAGCGTTCGAGTTTCCAGCAGTTGGTCAACCTCAATCGACTTAGGTTCTAGAGCTTTCGCCTCTCCGACAGTTGGTCAACCCCAATTGACTTAGGCTCTGGAGCTTTCACTTCTCCAGCAGTTGGTCAACCCCATCGACTTAGGTTCTGGAGCTTTCGCCTCTCCGACAGTTGGTCAACCCCGATCGACTTAGCTATATACCTGATGGCACCTGTTCGCCCTACCCGCCGGGTCCGCGGCCGGGAGGGTGCGCCTCGGTCGGCCCGGGGGACCGGAGATACTTCCGGTCGAATATCCGAATTTCGTTCCCGCGCCGCTCCGGCGCCTCGGGCCCGGGGCCTTCGACCTTCGGGTCGATTGGTCCGCCGGAGGAGCCCTTTCGAACGAGCCCACCCGCGAGTATCTGGCCCTTTCCCCGGCGGAGATACGGGGGGCCGTCTCCGGATTTTCCCACGGCCGCTGCTCGGGCGCCTTAAGTCCGAGGACGTCGCCCTCGGGGTCGGTCGCTCTACCCGAGGGGACCTTTCGAACGAGCCCGCCCTCGACCCTCCGACCCTTTCCGCGGCCGAGATACGGCGGATCGAAAAAAAAAAACGCTGGTCCGGAGTTCGCGCGCCCGTAGCGTCCGCTGCGTTCGTCCGCCGGAGGCGCGGCCGGTCTCGTTCGAAAGGTCTTTCCCGGGGCTTTCCGGCGACGCCGGCCCCGAGTCCGTGCGACCCCGTGGACCGGAGATACTTCCGGTCGAATATCCGAATTTCGTTCCCGCGCCGCTCCGGCGCCTCGGGCCCGGGGCCTTCGACCTTCGGGTCGATTGGTCCGCCGGAAGGACCCTTTCGATCGAGCCCACCCGCGAGTATCTGGCCCTTTCCGCTGCGGAGATACGGGGGGCCGTCTCCGGATTTTCCCACGGCCGCTGCTCGGGCGCCTTAAGTCCGAGGACGTCGCCCTCGGGGTCGGTCGCTCTACCCGAGGGGACCTTTCGAACGAGCCCGCCCTCGACCCTCCGACCCTTTCCGCGGCCGAGATACGGCGGATCGAAAAAAAAAACACGCTGGTCCGGAGTTCGCGCGCCCGTAGCGTCCGCTGCGTTCGTCCGCCGGAGGCGCGGCCGGTCTCGTTCGAAAGGTCTTTCCCGGGGCTTTTCGGCGACGCCGGCCCCGAGTCCGTGCGACCCCGTGGACCGGAGATACTTCCGGTCGAATATCCGAATTTCGTTACCGCGCCGCTCCGGCGCCTCGGGCCCGGGGCCTTCGACCTTCGGGTCGATTGGTCCGCCGGAGGGGCCCTTTCGATCGAGCCCACCCGCGAGTATCTGGCCCTTTCCGCGGCGGAGATACGGGGGGCCGTCTCCGGATTTTCCCACTGCCGCTGCTCGGGCGCCTTAAGTCCGAGGACGTCGCCCTCGGGGTCGGTCGCTCTACCCGAGGGGACCTTTCGAACGAGCCCGCCCTCGACCCTCCGACCCTTTCCGCGGCCGAGATACGGCGGTTCGAAAAAAAAAAACGCTCGTCCGGAGTTCGCGCGCCCGTAGCGTCCGCTGCGTTCGTCCGCCGGAGGCGCGGCCGGTCTCGTTCGAAAGGTCTCTCTCGGGGCTTTCCGGGGACACCAGCCTCGGGTCCGTGCGACCCCCGGGGGCCGGAGATACGGACTTCCACCGCTGCACATTTAAACGGCCGTAGCTCGGGCGCCTTAAGACCGAGACCTTAGCCCTTTGGGTCCCTCATCCTCCAGGAGGGGCCCTTTCCAACGACCCCACCCCCGTCTCCGTACCCCCTTCCCCGGCCGAGATACGACCCCGGGAACATCGCCCCGTCAACCCGACCACCGTGCACCCGAGGCCGGCTTTGGACCCCGCGACGGACACCCTGGAGCTCGTACCCGGCGCACCGTTCGGTCCCTGCCATCCCACTCTTAAGCACTCCCCCACCGGACTAAGCCCCATCCTCCCGGCCCTTCTGGAGAACCAAACAGTTGGTCAACCCCAAAATTTCTCCAACCGTTGGTCAACCCGAAAGATTTTCCAGCAGTTGGTCAACCTCAATCGACTTAGGTTTTGGAGCGTTCGAGTTTCCAGCAGTTGGTCAACCTCAATCGACTTAGGTTCTAGAGCTTTCGCCTCTCCGACAGTTGGTCAACCCCAATTGACTTAGGCTCTGGAGCTTTCACTTCTCCAGCAGTTGGTCAACCCCATCGACTTAGGTTCTGGAGCTTTCGCCTCTCCGACAGTTGGTCAACCCCGATCGACTTAGCTATATACCTGATGGCACCTGTTCGCCCTACCCGCCGGGTCCGCGGCCGGGAGGGTGCGCCTCGGTCGGCCCGGGGGACCGGAGATACTTCCGGTCGAAAATCCGAATTTCGTTACAGCGCCGCTCCGGCGCCTCGGGCCCGGGTCCTTCGACCTTCGGGTCGGTCAGGCCGCCGGAGGGGCCCTTTCGAACGAGCCCACCCGCGAGTATCTGGCCCTTTCCGCGGCGGAGATACGGGGGGCCGTCTCCGGATTTTCCCACGGCCGCTGCTCGGGCGCCTTAAGTCCGAGGACGTCGCCCTCGGGGTCGGTCGCTCTACCCGAGGGGACCTTTCGAACGAGCCCGCCCTCGACCCTCCGACCCTTTCCGCGGCCGAGATACGGCGGATCGAAAAAAAAAAAACGCTGGTCCGGAGTTCGCGCGCCCGTAGCGTCCGCTGCGTTCGTCCGCCGGAGGCGCGGCCGGTCTCGTTCGAAAGGTCTTTCCAGGGGCTTTCCGGCGACGCCGGCCCCGAGTCCGTGCGACCCCGTGGACCGGAGATACTTCCGGTCGAATATCCGAATTTCGTTCCCGCGCCGCTCCGGCGCCTCGGGCCCGGGGCCTTCGACCTTCGGGTCGATTGGTCCGCCGGAGGAGCCCTTTCGAACGAGCCCACCCGCGAGTATCTGGCCCTTTCCCCGGCGGAGATACGGGGGGCCGTCTCCGGATTTTCCCACGGCCGCTGCTCGGGCGCCTTAAGTCCGAGGACGTCGCCCTCGGGGTCGGTCGCTCTACCCGAGGGGACCTTTCGAACGAGCCCGCCCTCGACCCTCCGACCCTTTCCGCGGCCGAGATACGGCGGTTCGAAAAAAAAAAAACGCTCGTCCGGAGTTTGCTCGCCCGTAGCGTCCGCTGCGTTCGTCCGCCGGAGGCGTGACCGGTCTCGTTCGAAAGGTCTTTCCAGGGGCTTTCCGGCGACGCCGGCCCCGAGTCCGTGCGACCTCGTGGACCGGAGATACTTCCGGTCGAATATCCGAATTTCGTTCCCGCGCCGCTCCGGCGCCTCGGGCCCGGGGCCTTCGACCTTCGGGTCGATTGGTCCGCCGGAGGGGCCCTTTCGATCGAGCCCACCCGCGAGTATCTGGCCCTTTCCGCGGCGGAGATACGGGGGGCCGTCTCCGGATTTTCCCACGGCCGCTGCTCGAGCGCCTTAAGTCCGAGGACGTCGCCCTCGCGGTCGGTCGCTCTACCCGAGGGGACCTTTCGAACGAGCCCGCCCTCGACCCTCCGACCCTTTCCGCGGCCGAGATACGGCGGATCGAAAAAAAAAAACGCTGGTCCGGAGTTCGCGCGCCCGTAGCGTCCGCTGCGTTCGTCCGCCGGAGGCGCGGCCGGTCTCGTTCGAAAGGTCTTTCCCGGGGCTTTCCGGCGACGCCGGCCCCGAGTCCGTGCGACCCCGTGGACCGGAGATACTTCCGGTCGAATATCCGAATTTCGTTCCCGCGCCGCTCCGGCGCCTCGGGCCCGGGGCCTTCGACCTTCGGGTCGATTGGTCCGCCGGAAGGGCCCTTTCGATCGAGCCCACCCGCGAGTATCTGGCCCTTTCCGCGGCGGAGATACGGGGGGCCGTCTCCGGATTTTCCCACGGCCGCTGCTCGGGCGCCTTAAGTCCGAGGACGTCGCCCTCGGGGTCGGTCGCTCTACCCGAGGGGACCTTTCGAACGAGCCCGCCCTCGACCCTCCGACCCTTTCCGCGGCCGAGATACGGCGGATCGAAAAAAAACCACGCTGGTCCGGAGTTCGCGCGCCCGTAGCGTCCGCTGCGTTCGTCCGCCGGAGGCGCGGCCGGTCTCGTTCGAAAGGTCTTTCCCGGGGCTTTTCGGCGACGCCGGCCCCGAGTCCGTGCGACCCCGTGGACCGGAGATACTTCCGGTCGAATATCCGAATTTCGTTACCGCGCCGCTCCGGCGCCTCGGGCCCGGGGCCTTCGACCTTCGGGTCGATTGGTCCGCCGGAGGGGCCCTTTCGATCGAGCCCACCCGCGAGTATCTGGCCCTTTCCGCGGCGGAGATACGGGGGGCCGTCTCCGGATTTTCCCACTACCGCTGCTCGGGCGCCTTAAGTCCGAGGACGTCGCCCTCGGGGTCGGTCGCTCTACCCGAGGGGACCTTTCGAACGAGCCCGCCCTCGACCCTCCGACCCTTTCCGCGGCCGAGATACGGCGGTTCGAAAAAAAAAAAACGCTCGTCCGGAGTTCGCGCGGCCGTAGCGTCCGCTGCGTTCGTCCGCCGGAGGCGCGGCCGGTCTCGTTCGAAAGGTCTCTCTCGGGGCTTTCCGGGGACACCAGCCTCGGGTCCGTGCTTCCCCGGGGGCCGGAGATACGGACTTCCACCGCTGCACCTTTAAACGGCCGTAGCTCGGGCGCCTTAAGACCGAGACCTTAGCCCTTTGGGTCCCTCATCCTCCAGGAGGGGCCCTTTCCAACGACCCCACACCCGTCTCCGTACCCCCTTCCCCGGCCGAGATACGACCCCGGGAACATCGCCCCGTCAACCCGACCACCGTGCACCCGAGGCCGGCTTTGGACCCCGCGACGGACACCCTGGAGCTCGTACCCGGCGCACCGTTCGGTCCCTGCCATCCCACTCTTAAGCACTCCCCCACCGGACTAAGCCCCATCCTCCCGGCCCTTCTGGAGAACCAAACAGTTGGTCAACCCCAAAATTTCTCCAACCGTTGGTCAACCCGAAAGATTTTCCAGCAGTTGGTCAACCCCAATCGACTTAGGTTTTGGAGCGTTCGAGTTTCCAGCAGTTGGTCAACCTCAATCGACTTAGGTTCTAGAGCTTTCGCCTCTCCGACAGTTGGTCAACCCCAATTGACTTAGGCTCTGGAGCTTTCACTTCTCCAGCAGTTGGTCAACCCCATCGACTTAGGTTCTGGAGCTTTCGCCTCTCCGACAGTTGGTCAACCCCGATCGACTTAGCTATATACCTGATGGCACCTGTTCGCCCTACCCGCCGGGTCCGCGGCCGGGAGGGTGCGCCTCGGTCGGCCCGGGGGACCGGAGATACTTCCGGTCGAAAATCCGAATTTCGTTACAGCGCCGCTCCGGCGCCTCGGGCCTGGGTCCTTCGACCTTCGGGTCGATTGGTCCGCCGGAGGGGCCCTTTCGAACGAGCCCACCCGCGAGTATCTGGCCCTTTCCGCAGCGGAGATACGAGGTGCCGTCTCCGGAATTTCCCACGGCCGCTGCTCGGGCGCCTTAAGTCCCAGGACGTCGCCCTCGGGGTCGGTCGCTCTACCCGAGGGGACCTTTCGAACGAGCCCGCCCTCGACCCTCCGACCCTTTCCGCGGCCGAGATACGGCGAAACGAAAAAAAAAAACGCTCGTCCGGAGTTTGCTCGCCCGTAGCGTCCGCTGCGTTCGTCCGCCGGAGGCGTGACCGGTCTCGTTCGAAAGGTCTTTCCAGGGGCTTTCCGGCGACGCCGGCCACGAGTCCGTGCGACCCCGTGGACCGGAGATACTTCCGGTCGAATATCCGAATTTCGTTCCCGCGCCGCTCCGGCGCCTCGGGCCCGGGGCCTTCGACCTTCGGGTCGATTGGTCCGCCGGAGGGGCCCTTTCGAACGAGACCACCCGCGAGTATCTGGCCCTTTCCCCGGCGGAGATACGGGGGGCCGTCTCCGGATTTTCCCACGGCCGCTGCTCGAGCGCCTTAAGTCCGAGGACGTCGCCCTCGCGGTCGGTCGCTCTACCCGAGGGGACCTTTCGAACGAGCCCGCCCTCGACCCTCCGACCCTTTCCGCGGCCGAGATACGGCGGATCGAAAAAAAAAAACGCTGGTCCGGAGTTCGCGCGCCCGTAGCGTCCGCTGCGTTCGTCCGCCGGAGGCGCGGCCGGTCTCGTTCGAAAGGCCTTTCCCGGGGCTTTCCGGCGACGCCGGCCCCGAGTCCGTGCGACCCCGTGGACCGGAGATACTTCCGGTCGAATATCCGAATTTCGTTACCGCGCCGCTCCGGCGCCTCGGGCCCGGGGCCTTCGACCTTCGGGTCGATTGGTCCGCCGGAGGGGCCCTTTCGATCGAGCCCACCCGCGAGTATCTGGCCCTTTCCGCGGCGGAGATACGGGGGGCCGTCTCCGGATTTTCCCACTGCCGCTGCTCGGGCGCCTTAAGTCCGAGGACGTCGCCCTCGGGGTCGGTCGCTCTACCCGAGGGGACCTTTCGAACGAGCCCGCCCTCGACCCTCCGACCCTTTCCGCGGCCGAGATACGGCGGTTCGAAAAAAAAAAACCGCTCGTCCGGAGTTCGCGCGCCCGTAGCGTCCGCTGCGTTCGTCCGCCGGAGGCGCGGCCGGTCTCGTTCGAAAGGTCTCCCTCGGGGCTTTCCGGGGACACCAGCCTCGGGTCCGGAGATACGGACTTCCACCGCTGCACATTTAAACGGCCGTAGCTCGGGCGCCTTAAGACCGAGACCTTAGCCCTTTGGGTCCCTCATCCTCCAGGAGGGGCCCTTTCCAACGACCCCACCCCCGTCTCCGTACCCCCTTCCCCGGCCGAGATACGACCCCGGGAACATCGCCCCGTCAACCCGACCACCGTGCACCCGAGGCCGGCTTTGGACCCCGCGACGGACACCCTGGAGCTCGTACCCGGCGCACCGTTCGGTCCCTGCCATCCCACTCTTAAGCACTCCCCCACCGGACTAAGCCCCATCCTCCCGGCCCTTCTGGAGAACCAAACAGTTGGTCAACCCGAAAGATTTTCCAGCAGTTGGTCAACCTCAATCGACTTAGGTTTTGGAGCGTTCGAGTTTCCAGCAGTTGGTCAACCTCAATCGACTTAGGTTCTAGAGCTTTCGCCTCTCCGACAGTTGGTCAACCCCAATTGACTTAGGCTCTGGAGCTTTCACTTCTCCAGCAGTTGGTCAACCCCATCGACTTAGGTTCTGGAGCTTTCGCCTCTCCGACAGTTGGTCAACCCCGATCGACTTAGCTATATACCTGATGGCACCTGTTCGCCCTACCCGCCGGGTCCGCGGCCGGGAGGGTGCGCCTCGGTCGGCCCGGGGGACCGGAGATACTTCCGGTCGAAAATCCGAATTTCGTTACAGCGCCGCTCCGGCGCCTCGGGCCCGGGTCCTTCGACCTTCGGGTCGGTCAGGCCGCCGGAGGGGCCCTTTCGAACGAGCCCACCCGCGAGTATCTGGCCCTTTCCGCGGCGGAGATACGGGGTGCCGTCTCCGGATTTTCCCACGGCCGCTGCTCGAGCGCCTTAAGTCCCAGGACGTCGCCCTCGGGGTCGGTCGCTCTACCCGAGGGGACCTTTCGAACGAGCCCGCCCTCGACCCTCCGACCCTTTCCGCGGCCGAGATACGGCGGATCGAAAAAAAAAAACGCTGGTCCGGAGTTCGCGCGCCCGTAGCGTCCGCTGCGTTCGTCCGCCGGAGGCGCGGCCGGTCTCGTTCGAAAGGTCTTTCCAGGGGCTTTCCGGCGACGCCGGCCCCGAGTCCGTGCGACTCCGTGGACCGGAGATACTTCCGGTCGAATATCCGAATTTCGTTCCCGCGCCGCTCCGGCGCCTCGGGCCCGGGGCCTTCGACCTTCGGGTCGATTGGTCCGCCGGAGGAGCCCTTTCGAACGAGCCCACCCGCGAGTATCTGGCCCTTTCCCCGGCGGAGATACGGGGGGCCGTCTCCGGATTTTCCCACGGCCGCTGCTCGGGCGCCTTAAGTCCGAGGACGTCGCCCTCGGGGTCGGTCGCTCTACCCGAGGGGACCTTTCGAACGAGCCCGCCCTCGACCCTCCGACCCTTTCCGCGGCCGAGATACGGCGGTTCGAAAAAAAAAAAAAAACGCTCGTCCGGAGTTTGCTCGCCCGTAGCGTCCGCTGCGTTCGTCCGCCGGAGGCGCGGCCGGTCTCGTTCGAAAGGTCTTTCCAGGGGCTTTCCGGCGACGCCGGCCCCGAGTCCGTGCGACCTCGTGGACCGGAGATACTTCCGGTCGAATATCCGAATTTCGTTCCCGCGCCGCTCCGGCGCCTCGGGCCCGGGGCCTTCGACCTTCGGGTCGATTGGTCCGCCGGAGGGGCCCTTTCGATCGAGCCCACCCGCGAGTATCTGGCCCTTTCCGCGGCGGAGATACGGGGGGCCGTCTCCGGATTTTCCCACGGCCGCTGCTCGAGCGCCTTAAGTCCGAGGACGTCGCCCTCGCGGTCGGTCGCTCTACCCGAGGGGACCTTTCGAACGAGCCCGCCCTCGACCCTCCGACCCTTTCCGCGGCCGAGATACGGCGGATCGAAAAAAAAAAAACGCTGGTCCGGAGTTCGCGCGCCCGTAGCGTCCGCTGCGTTCGTCCGCCGGAGGCGCGGCCGGTCTCGTTCGAAAGGTCTTTCCCGGGGCTTTCCGGCGACGCCGGCCCCGAGTCCGTGCGACCCCGTGGACCGGAGATACTTCCGGTCGAATATCCGAATTTCGTTCCCGCGCCGCTCCGGCGCCTCGGGCCCGGGGCCTTCGACCTTCGGGTCGATTGGTCCGCCGGAAGGGCCCTTTCGATCGAGCCCACCCGCGAGTATCTGGCCCTTTCCGCGGCGGAGATACGGGGGGCCGTCTCCGGATTTTCCCACGGCCGCTGCTCGGGCGCCTTAAGTCCGAGGACGTCGCCCTCGGGGTCGGTCGCTTTACCCGAGGGGACCTTTCGAACAAGCCCGCCCTCGACCCTCCGACCCTTTCCGCGGCCGAGATACGGCGGATCGAAAAAAAACCCACGCTGGTCCGGAGTTCGCGCGCCCGTAGCGTCCGCTGCGTTCGTCCGCCGGAGGCGCGGCTGGTCTCGTTCGAAAGGTCTTTCCCGGGGCTTGTCGGCAACGCCGGCCCTGAGTCCGTGCGACCCCGTGGACCGGAGATACTTCCGGTCGAATATCCGAATTTCGTTACCGCGCCGCTCCGGCGCCTCGGGCCCGGGGCATTCGACCTTCGGGTCGATTGGTCCGCCGGAGGGGCCCTTTCGATCGAGCCCACCCGCGAGTATCTGGCCCTTTCCGCGGCGGAAATACGGGGGGCCGTCTCCGGATTTTCCCACTACCGCTGCTCGGGCGCCTTAAGTCCGAGGACGTCGCCCTCGGGGTCGGTCGCTCTACCCGAGGGGACCTTTCGAACGAGCCCGCCCTCGACCCTCCGACCCTTTCCGCGGGCGAGATACGGCGGTTCGAAAAAAAAAAACGCTCGTCCGGAGTTCGCGCGGCCGTAGCGTCCGCTGCGTTCGTCCGCCGGAGGCGCGGCCGGTCTCGTTCGAAAGGTCTCTCTCGGGGCTTTCCGGGGACACCAGCCTCGGGTCCGTGCTTCCCCGGGGGCCGGAGATACGGACTTCCACCGCTGCACCTTTAAACGGCCGTAGCTCGGGCGCCTTAAGACCGAGACCTTAGCCCTTTGGGTCCCTCATCCTCCAGGAGGGGCCCTTTCCAACGACCCCACACCCGTTTCCGTACCCCCTTCCCCGGCCGAGATACGACCCCGGGAACATCGCCCCGTCAACCCGACCACCGTGCACCCGAGGCCGGCTTTGGACCCCGCGACGGACACCCTGGAGCTCATACCCGGCGCACCGTTCGGTCCCTGCCATCCCACTCTTAAGCACTCCCCCACCGGACTAAGCCCCATCCTCCCGGCCCTTCTGGAGAACCAAACAGTTGGTCAACCCCAAAATTTCTCCAACCGTTGGTCAACCCGAAAGATTTTCCAGCAGTTGGTCAACCCCAATCGACTTAGGTTTTGGAGCGTTCGAGTTTCCAGCAGTTGGTCAACCTCAATCGACTTAGGTTCTAGAGCTTTCGCCTCTCCGACAGTTGGTCAACCCCAATTGACTTAGGCTCTGGAGCTTTCACTTCTCCAGCAGTTGGTCAACCCCATCGACTTAGGTTCTGGAGCTTTCGCCTCTCCGACAGTTGGTCAACCCCGATCGACTTAGCTATATACCTGATGGCACCTGTTCGCCCTACCCGCCGGGTCCGCGGCCGGGAGGGTGCGCCTCGGTCGGCCCGGGGGACCGGAGATACTTCCGGTCGAAAATCCGAATTTCGTTACAGCGCCGCTCCGGCGCCTCGGGCCTGGGTCCTTCGACCTTCGGGTCGGTCGGTCCGCCGGAGGGGCCCTTTCGAACGAGCCCACCCGCGAGTATCTGGCCCTTTCCGCAGCGGAGATACGAGGTGCCGTCTCCGGAATTTCCCACGGCCGCTGCTCGGGCGCCTTAAGTCCCAGGACGTCGCCCTCGGGGTCGGTCGCTCTTCCCGAGGGGACCTTTCGAACGAGCCCGCCCTCGACCCTCCGACCTTTTTCCGCGGCCGAGATACGGCGGTTCGAAAAAAAAAAAAAAACCGCTCGTCCGGAGTTTGCTCGCCCGTAGCGTCCGCTGCGTTCGTCCGCCGGAGGCGTGACCGGTCTCGTTCGAAAGGTCTTTCCAGGGGCTTTCCGGCGACGCCGGCCACGAGTCCGTGCGACCCCGTGGACCGGAGATACTTCCGGTCGAATATCCGAATTTCGTTCCCGCGCCGCTCCGGCGCCTCGGGCCCGGGGCCTTCGACCTTCGGGTCGATTGGTCCGCCGGAGGAGCCCTTTCGAACGAGCCCACCCGCGAGTATCTGGCCCTTTCCCCGGCGGAGATACGGGGGGCCGTCTCCGGATTTTCCCACGGCCGCTGCTCGGGCGCCTTAACCTGTTAGCCCTCATTCCATTTTCTGAACCCCCCCACAAAAACTGTCATAGCCAAACTAAAATAGATACAGTTTATGAAGTCTTTGCACTAAAAGCATAAGTTTGGTCTCATTTGAAAGCAGACACTTGGAAGTTTATTAAGAGGTGAACATTAGTTACTGTCATGATGAAAAAAGTTGTTATAGAGAGCTTAAATTATACTTTTTTATAAACTCCACCAAACATGTATGAAATATTGTTATGAAAATCTAAATGAAATTGGCCTTGGAGCAATCTAGAAATGCTCTGCAGATAAAGCCACAGGTATGACCATGTTCTGTTTTAAATCTGAAGATGATACCTCTAAAACTCTGTATTTTATGAAATGTTTTTTAGACCCATGTCATGTAAATTTATTTAGAGAAAACAGCAAAAATGCTAAGCTAATGTTTGTTTATTTATATCTCACAACATCCTTTCAGTTTATTGTCCTATTGCTCCGTGTTTTAAACAGACTCATTAAATAAGCATCCGGATGAGTCATTAACAACTCCGGGATATGGCTGTCTAAATGTTTATTTTATTATTATAAACAATATAATAATTGCTCATAATTTCTATTTAGTGTTTTAGTTCCTCCTTTTGTCTCAATTCACTTTCTTTTTATTAAAGTCCTTTCTTACAAAAAGAAACTTACCTTAAAGAAGCTTTACCAGTCAAAATTATTCCTAGAAACATATATCTCATATCTCCAGACAGCAGATGTTTACAGAACAGCTAGTACGTTAGCTTAGCATACCATCAAAACACTACAAATAAAAGCATTTATAATAAAACTCACATTATAACATCAAAAGTCGAGTGCTTAAACAATCATGCGTGATCTGATGTGGCTTTGGATCATAAAATAAAACCGAAAATAAACAATTTTATGTTATTTATGCTGTTAGCTTAGCATAGCATTATAATATACAGTACTGTTATAAAAACAATAGACATAGCGTTAAAAATACAGACAAACCATATATAATCTTAATCGTGTTTATTGTCTCCATGGTTTTAAAACATCAAAACATCTTTATTTACATGTTATTATAAAAACAGCGATCGCTCGTTGCAGGTCACTGTTCAAGTTCACGTCTGACTGACAGCTGCTGCTGCTGAGCTGACTGACGTCTTATTCTTTCTATGAAAGTTTATGAAAGAGTTTCAGACTTTAGCGCCCTCCGGCTTCACGTATGAATGAAACAAACTGAGTGTGAATGACTGCAGACTCCGAGAGACTCCAGCTTGCTCATATCGCCATTTTTGCAATAAAAATGGGTGAAATATTAGCCCCACTGCAGAAATTTGAAGTAAACATATAAAATTGAAGTAATATTTCTCCAAATATGCATACTTTGAATTAAAAGCCCCGATAGATGTTGTTTTATCGAGTGCTTTCATGACGATGACGGAGGAGTATTTTTATCAATGAGTGCGGCTGAGGGTTATATTTCAAATTAAAGGTATGTACCGTTTTTCATTTTCATAACGCCTGACAAAAATGAAGAAATTACTGTTACTAGGATTCTCAGATTAAAATAAAGGTCAAAAACTAAATCTTAAATCAAAACACTTTTTAATGATGTATAGTTGTTTAATGTAAGTACATTTAAACTAACAGTAATTTAAATTATGTAAATAAATAGCTCTTCAGTACATCCACGCCCTCGCGCAGGTTATCAGGTTAAGTCCGAGGACGTCGCCCTCGGGGTCGGTCGCTCTACCCGAGGGGACCTTTCGAACGAGCCCGCCCTCGACCCTCCGACCCTTTCCGCGGCCGAGATACGGCGGATCGAAAAAAAAAAACGCTGGTCCGGAGTTCGCGCGCCCGTAGCGTCCGCTGCGTTCGTCCGCCGGAGGCGCGGCCGGTCTCGTTCGAAAGGTCTTTCCCGGGGCTTTTCGGCGACGCCGGCCCCGAGTCCGTGCGACCCCGTGGACCGGAGATACTTCCGGTCGAATATCCGAATTTCGTTCCCGCGCCGCTCCGGCGCCTCGGGCCCGGGGCCTTCGACCTTCGGGTCGATTGGTCCGCCGGAAGGGCCCTTTCGATCGAGCCCACCCGCGAGTATCTGGCCCTTTCCGCTGCGGAGATACGGGGGGCCGTCTCCGGATTTTCCCACGGCCGCTGCTCGGGCGCCTTAAGTCCGAGGACGTCGCCCTCGGGGTCGGTCGCTCTACCCGAGGGGACCTTTCGAACGAGCCCGGCCTCGACCCTCCGACCCTTTCTGCGGCCGAGATACGGCGGATCGAAAAAAAAAACACGCTGGTCCGGAGTTCGCGCGCCCGTAGCGTCCGCTGCGTTCGTCCGCCGGAGGCGCGGCCGGTCTCGTTCGAAAGGTCTTTCCCGGGGCTTTCCGGCGACGCCGGCCCCGAGTCCGTGCGACCCCGTGGACCGGAGATACTTCCGGTCGAATATCCGAATTTCGTTACCGCGCCGCTCCGGCGCCTCGGGCCCGGGGCCTTCGACCTTCGGGTCGATTGGTCCGCCGGAAGGGCCCTTTCGATCGAGCCCACCCGCGAGTATCTGGCCCTTTCCGCGGCGGAGATACGGGGGGCCGTCTCCGGATTTTCCCACGGCCGCTGCTCGGGCGCCTTAAGTCCGAGGACGTCGCCCTCGGGGTCGGTCGCTCTACCCGAGGGGACCTTTCGAACAAGCCCGCCCTCGACCCTCCGACCCTTTCCGCGGCCGAGATACGGCGGATCGAAAAAAACCCACGCTGGTCCGGAGTTCGCGCGCCCGTAGCGTCCGCTGCGTTCGTCCGCCGGAGGCGCGGCCGGTCTCGTTCGAAAGGTCTTTCCCGGGGCTTGTCGGCAACGCCGGCCCTGAGTCCGTGCGACCCCGTGGACCGGAGATACTTCCGGTCGAATATCCGAATTTCGTTACCGCGCCGCTCCGGCGCCTCGGGCCCGGGGCATTCGACCTTCGGGTCGATTGGTCCGCCGGAGGGGCCCTTTCGATCGAGCCCACCCGCGAGTATCTGGCCCTTTCCGCGGCGGAGATACGGGGGGCCGTCTCCGGATTTTCCCACTACCGCTGCTCGGGCGCCTTAAGTCCGAGGACGTCGCCCTCGGGGTCGGTCGCTCTACCCGAGGGGACCTTTCGAACGAGCCCGCCCTCGACCCTCCGACCCTTTCCGCGGGCGAGATACGGCGGTTCGAAAAAAAAAAAACGCTCGTCCGGAGTTCGCGCGGCCGTAGCGTCCGCTGCGTTCGTCCGCCGGAGGCGCGGCCGGTCTCGTTCGAAAGGTCTCTCTCGGGGCTTTCCGGGGACACCAGCCTCGGGTCCGTGCTTCCCCGGGGGCCGGAGATACGGACTTCCACCGCTGCACCTTTAAACGGCCGTAGCTCGGGCGCCTTAAGACCGAGACCTTAGCCCTTTGGGTCCCTCATCCTCCAGGAGGGGCCCTTTCCAACGACCCCACACCCGTTTCCGTACCCCCTTCCCCGGCCGAGATACGACCCCGGGAACATCGCCCCGTCAACCCGACCACCGTGCACCCGAGGCCGGCTTTGGACCCCGCGACGGACACCCTGGAGCTCATACCCGGCGCACCGTTCGGTCCCTGCCATCCCACTCTTAAGCACTCCCCCACCGGACTAAGCCCCATCCTCCCGGCCCTTCTGGAGAACCAAACAGTTGGTCAACCCCAAAATTTCTCCAACCGTTGGTCAACCCGAAAGATTTTCCAGCAGTTGGTCAACCCCAATCGACTTAGGTTTTGGAGCGTTCGAGTTTCCAGCAGTTGGTCAACCTCAATCGACTTAGGTTCTAGAGCTTTCGCCTCTCCGACAGTTGGTCAACCCCAATTGACTTAGGCTCTGGAGCTTTCACTTCTCCAGCAGTTGGTCAACCCCATCGACTTAGGTTCTGGAGCTTTCGCCTCTCCGACAGTTGGTCAACCCCGATCGACTTAGCTATATACCTGATGGCACCTGTTCGCCCTACCCGCCGGGTCCGCGGCCGGGAGGGTGCGCCTCGGTCGGCCCGGGGGACCGGAGATACTTCCGGTCGAAAATCCGAATTTCGTTACAGCGCCGCTCCGGCGCCTCGGGCCTGGGTCCTTCGACCTTCGGGTCGGTCGGTCCGCCGGAGGGGCCCTTTCGAACGAGCCCACCCGCGAGTATCTGGCCCTTTCCGCAGCGGAGATACGAGGTGCCGTCTCCGGAATTTCCCACGGCCGCTGCTCGGGCGCCTTAAGTCCCAGGACGTCGCCCTCGGGGTCGGTCGCTCTTCCCGAGGGGACCTTTCGAACGAGCCCGCCCTCGACCCTCCGACCTTTTTCCGCGGCCGAGATACGGCGGTTCGAAAAAAAAAAAAAAAACGCTCGTCCGGAGTTTGCTCGCCCGTAGCGTCCGCTGCGTTCGTCCGCCGGAGGCGTGACCGGTCTCGTTCGAAAGGTCTTTCCAGGGGCTTTCCGGCGACGCCGGCCACGAGTCCGTGCGACCCCGTGGACCGGAGATACTTCCGGTCGAATATCCGAATTTCGTTCCCGCGCCGCTCCGGCGCCTCGGGCCCGGGGCCTTCGACCTTCGGGTCGATTGGTCCGCCGGAGGAGCCCTTTCGAACGAGCCCACCCGCGAGTATCTGGCCCTTTCCCCGGCGGAGATACGGGGGGCCGTCTCCGGATTTTCCCACGGCCGCTGCTCGGGCGCCTTAAGTCCGAGGACGTCGCCCTCGGGGTCGGTCGCTCTACCCGAGGGGACCTTTCGAACGAGCCCGCCCTCGACCCTCCGACCCTTTCCGCGGCCGAGATACGGCGGATCGAAAAAAAAAAACGCTGGTCCGGAGTTCGCGCGCCCGTAGCGTCCGCTGCGTTCGTCCGCCGGAGGCGCGGCCGGTCTCGTTCGAAAGGTCTTTCCCGGGGCTTTTCGGCGACGCCGGCCCCGAGTCCGTGCGACCCCGTGGACCGGAGATACTTCCGGTCGAATATCCGAATTTCGTTCCCGCGCCGCTCCGGCGCCTCGGGCCCGGGGCCTTCGACCTTCGGGTCGATTGGTCCGCCGGAAGGGCCCTTTCGATCGAGCCCACCCGCGAGTATCTGGCCCTTTCCGCTGCGGAGATACGGGGGGCCGTCTCCGGATTTTCCCACGGCCGCTGCTCGGGCGCCTTAAGTCCGAGGACGTCGCCCTCGGGGTCGGTCGCTCTACCCGAGGGGACCTTTCGAACGAGCCCGGCCTCGACCCTCCGACCCTTTCTGCGGCCGAGATA
Organism: Misgurnus anguillicaudatus; assembly: GCF_027580225.2. NCBI lineage: Eukaryota > Metazoa > Chordata > Actinopteri > Cypriniformes > Cobitidae > Misgurnus > Misgurnus anguillicaudatus. Next base: position 41,693,237 of record NC_073341.2, read on the forward strand.
CGGCGGATCGAAAAAAAAACACGCTGGTCCGGAGTTCGCGCGCCCGTAGCGTCCGCTGCGTTCGTCCGCCGGAGGCGCGGCCGGTCTCGTTCGAAAGGTCTTTCCCGGGGCTTTTCGGCGACGCCGGCCCCGAGTCCGTGCGACCCCGTGGACCGGAGATACTTCCGGTCGAAAATCCGAATTTCGTTACAGCGCCGCTCCTGCGCCTCGGGCCCGGGTCCTTCGACCTTCGGGTCGGTCAGGCCGCCGGAGGGGCCCTTTCGATCGAGCCCACCCGCGAGTATCTGGCCCTTTCCGCGGCGGAGATACGGGGGGCCGTCTCCGGATTTTCCCACGGCCGCTGCTCGAGCGCCTTAAGTCCGAGGACGTCGCCCTCGCGGTCGGTCGCTCTACCCGAGGGGACCTTTCGAACGAGCCCGCCCTCGACCCTCCGACCCTTTCCGCGGCCGAGATACGGCGGATCGAAAAAAAAAAAAACGCTGGTCCGGAGTTCGCGCGCCCGTAGCGTCCGCTGCGTTCGTCCGCCGGAGGCGCGGCCGGTCTCGTTCGAAAGGTCTTTCCAGGGGCTTTCCGGCGACGCCGGCCCCGAGTCCGTGCGACCCCGTGGACCGGAGATACTTCCGGTCGAATGTCCGAATTTCGTTCCCGCGCCGCTCCGGCGCCTCGGGCCCGGGGCCTTCGACCTTCGGGTCGATTGGTCCGCCGGAGGAGCCCTTTCGAACGAGCCCACCCGCGAGTATCTGGCCCTTTCCCCAGCGGAGATACGGGGGGCCGTCTCCGGATTTTCCCACGGCCGCTGCTCGGGCGCCTTAAGTCCGAGGACGTCGCCCTCGGGGTCGGTCGCTCTACCCGAGGGGACCTTTCGACCGAGCCCGCCCTCGACCCTCCGACCCTTTCCGCGGCCGAGATACGGCGGTTCGAAAAAAAAAAAAAACGCTCGTCCGGAGTTTGCTCGCCCGTAGCGTCCGCTGCGTTCGTCCGCCGGAGGCGTGACCGGTCTCGTTCGAAAGGTCTTTCCAGGGGCTTTCCGGCGACGCCGGCCCCGAGTCCGTGCGACCTCGTGGACCGGAGATACTTCCGGTCGAATATCCGAATTTCGTTCCCGCGCCGCTCCGGCGCCTCGGGCCCGGGGCCTTCGACCTTCGGGTCGATTGGTCCGCCGGAGGGGCCCTTTCGATCGAGCCCACCCGCGAGTATCTGGCCCTTTCCGCGGCGGAGATACGGGGGGCCGTCTCCGGATTTTCCCACGGCCGCTGCTCGAGCGCCTTAAGTCCGAGGACGTCGCCCTCGCGGTCGGTCGCTCTACCCGAGGGGACCTTTCGAACGAGCCCGCCCTCGACCCTCCGACCCTTTCCGCGGCCGAGATACGGCGGATCGAAAAAAAAAAAACGCTGGTCCGGAGTTCGCGCGCCCGTAGCGTCCGCTGCGTTCGTCCGCCGGAGGCGCGGCCGGTCTCGTTCGAAAGGTCTTTCCCGGGGCTTTCCGGCGACGCCGGCCCCGAGTCCGTGCGACCCCGGCCCCGAGTCCGTGCGACCCCGTGGACCGGAGATACTTCCGGTCGAATATCCGAATTTCGTTCCCGCGCCGCTCCGGCGCCTCGGGCCCGGGGCCTTCGACCTTCGGGTCGATTGGTCCGCCGGAAGGGCCCTTTCGATCGAGCCCACCCGCGAGTATCTGGCCCTTTCCGCGGCGGAGATACGGGGGGCCGTCTCCGGATTTTCCCACGGCCGCTGCTCGGGCGCCTTAAGTCCGAGGACGTCGCCCTCGGGGTCGGTCGCTCTACCCGAGGGGACCTTTCGAACAAGCCCGCCCTCGACCCTCCGACCCTTTCCGCGGCCGAGATACGGCGGATCGAAAAAAACCCACGCTGGTCCGGAGTTCGCGCGCCCGTAGCGTCCGCTGCGTTCGTCCGCCGGAGGCGCGGCCGGTCTCGTTCGAAAGGTCTTTCCCGGGGCTTGTCGGCAACGCCGGCCCTGAGTCCGTGCGACCCCGTGGACCGGAGATACTTCCGGTCGAATATCCGAATTTCGTTACCGCGCCGCTCCGGCGCCTCGGGCCCGGGGCATTCGACCTTCGGGTCGATTGGTCCGCCGGAGGGGCCCTTTCGATCGAGCCCACCCGCGAGTATCTGGCCCTTTCCGCGGCGGAGATACGGGGGGCCGTCTCCGGATTTTCCCACTACCGCTGCTCGGGCGCCTTAAGTCCGAGGACGTCGCCCTCGGGGTCGGTCGCTCTACCCGAGGGGACCTTTCGAACGAGCCCGCCCTCGACCCTCCGACCCTTTCCGCGGGCGAGATACGGCGGTTCGAAAAAAAAAAAACGCTCGTCCGGAGTTCGCGCGGCCGTAGCGTCCGCTGCGTTCGTCCGCCGGAGGCGCGGCCGGTCTCGTTCGAAAGGTCTCTCTCGGGGCTTTCCGGGGACACCAGCCTCGGGTCCGTGCTTCCCCGGGGGCCGGAGATACGGACTTCCACCGCTGCACCTTTAAACGGCCGTAGCTCGGGCGCCTTAAGACCGAGACCTTAGCCCTTTGGGTCCCTCATCCTCCAGGAGGGGCCCTTTCCAACGACCCCACACCCGTTTCCGTACCCCCTTCCCCGGCCGAGATACGACCCCGGGAACATCGCCCCGTCAACCCGACCACCGTGCACCCGAGGCCGGCTTTGGAACCCGCGACGGACACCCTGGAGCTCATACCCGGCGCACCGTTCGGTCCCTGCCATCCCACTCTTAAGCACTCCCCCACCGGACTAAGCCCCATCCTCCCGGCCCTTCTGGAGAACCAAACAGTTGGTCAACCCCAAAATTTCTCCAACCGTTGGTCAACCCGAAAGATTTTCCAGCAGTTGGTCAACCCCAATCGACTTAGGTTTTGGAGCGTTCGAGTTTCCAGCAGTTGGTCAACCTCAATCGACTTAGGTTCTAGAGCTTTCGCCTCTCCGACAGTTGGTCAACCCCAATTGACTTAGGCTCTGGAGCTTTCACTTCTCCAGCAGTTGGTCAACCCCATCGACTTAGGTTCTGGAGCTTTCGCCTCTCCGACAGTTGGTCAACCCCGATCGACTTAGCTATATACCTGATGGCACCTGTTCGCCCTACCCGCCGGGTCCGCGGCCGGGAGGGTGCGCCTCGGTCGGCCCGGGGGACCGGAGATACTTCCGGTCGAAAATCCGAATTTCGTTACAGCGCCGCTCCGGCGCCTCGGGCCTGGGTCCTTCGACCTTCGGGTCGGTCGGTCCGCCGGAGGGGCCCTTTCGAACGAGCCCACCCGCGAGTATCTGGCCCTTTCCGCAGCGGAGATACGAGGTGCCGTCTCCGGAATTTCCCACGGCCGCTGCTCGGGCGCCTTAAGTCCCAGGACGTCGCCCTCGGGGTCGGTCGCTCTTCCCGAGGGGACCTTTCGAACGAGCCCGCCCTCGACCCTCCGACCTTTTTCCGCGGCCGAGATACGGCGGTTTGAAAAAAAAAAAAAAAAACGCTCGTCCGGAGTTTGCTCGCCCGTAGCGTCCGCTGCGTTCGTCCGCCGGAGGCGTGACCGGTCTCGTTCGAAAGGTCTTTCCAGGGGCTTTCCGGCGACGCCGGCCACGAGTCCGTGCGACCCCGTGGACCGGAGATACTTCCGGTCGAATATCCGAATTTCGTTCCCGCGCCGCTCCGGCGCCTCGGGCCCGGGGCCTTCGACCTTCGGGTCGATTGGTCCGCCGGAGGAGCCCTTTCGAACGAGCCCACCCGCGAGTATCTGGCCCTTTCCCCGGCGGAGATACGGGGGGCCGTCTCCGGATTTTCCCACGGCCGCTGCTCGGGCGCCTTAAGTCCGAGGACGTCGCCCTCGGGGTCGGTCGCTCTACCCGAGGGGACCTTTCGAACGAGCCCGCCCTCGACCCTCCGACCCTTTCCGCGGCCGAGATACGGCGGATCGAAAAAAAAAAACGCTGGTCCGGAGTTCGCGCGCCCGTAGCGTCCGCTGCGTTCGTCCGCCGGAGGCGCGGCCGGTCTCGTTCGAAAGGTCTTTCCCGGGGCTTTTCGGCGACGCCGGCCCCGAGTCCGTGCGACCCCGTGGACCGGAGATACTTCCGGTCGAATATCCGAATTTCGTTCCCGCGCCGCTCCGGCGCCTCGGGCCCGGGGCCTTCGACCTTCGGGTCGATTGGTCCGCCGGAAGGGCCCTTTCGATCGAGCCCACCCGCGAGTATCTGGCCCTTTCCGCTGCGGAGATACGGGGGGCCGTCTCCGGATTTTCCCACGGCCGCTGCTCGGGCGCCTTAAGTCCGAGGACGTCGCCCTCGGGGTCGGTCGCTCTACCCGAGGGGACCTTTCGAACGAGCCCGGCCTCGACCCTCCGACCCTTTCTGCGGCCGAGATACGGCGGATCGAAAAAAAAACACGCTGGTCCGGAGTTCGCGCGCCCGTAGCGTCCGCTGCGTTCGTCCGCCGGAGGCGCGGCCGGTCTCGTTCGAAAGGTCTTTCCCGGGGCTTTTCGGCGACGCCGGCCCCGAGTCCGTGCGACCCCGTGGACCGGAGATACTTCCGGTCGAAAATCCGAATTTCGTTACAGCGCCGCTCCTGCGCCTCGGGCCCGGGTCCTTCGACCTTCGGGTCGGTCAGGCCGCCGGAGGGGCCCTTTCGATCGAGCCCACCCGCGAGTATCTGGCCCTTTCCGCGGCGGAGATACGGGGGGCCGTCTCCGGATTTTCCCACGGCCGCTGCTCGAGCGCCTTAAGTCCGAGGACGTCGCCCTCGCGGTCGGTCGCTCTACCCGAGGGGACCTTTCGAACGAGCCCGCCCTCGACCCTCCGACCCTTTCCGCGGCCGAGATACGGCGGATCGAAAAAAAAAAAACGCTGGTCCGGAGTTCGCGCGCCCGTAGCGTCCGCTGCGTTCGTCCGCCGGAGGCGCGGCCGGTCTCGTTCGAAAGGTCTTTCCAGGGGCTTTCCGGCGACGCCGGCCCCGAGTCCGTGCGACCCCGTGGACCGGAGATACTTCCGGTCGAATGTCCGAATTTCGTTCCCGCGCCGCTCCGGCGCCTCGGGCCCGGGGCCTTCGACCTTCGGGTCGATTGGTCCGCCGGAGGAGCCCTTTCGAACGAGCCCACCCGCGAGTATCTGGCCCTTTCCCCAGCGGAGATACGGGGGGCCGTCTCCGGATTTTCCCACGGCCGCTGCTCGGGCGCCTTAAGTCCGAGGACGTCGCCCTCGGGGTCGGTCGCTCTACCCGAGGGGACCTTTCGACCGAGCCCGCCCTCGACCCTCCGACCCTTTCCGCGGCCGAGATACGGCGGTTCGAAAAAAAAAAAAAAACGCTCGTCCGGAGTTTGCTCGCCCGTAGCGTCCGCTGCGTTCGTCCGCCGGAGGCGTGACCGGTCTCGTTCGAAAGGTCTTTCCAGGGGCTTTCCGGCGACGCCGGCCCCGAGTCCGTGCGACCTCGTGGACCGGAGATACTTCCGGTCGAATATCCGAATTTCGTTCCCGCGCCGCTCCGGCGCCTCGGGCCCGGGGCCTTCGACCTTCGGGTCGATTGGTCCGCCGGAGGGGCCCTTTCGATCGAGCCCACCCGCGAGTATCTGGCCCGTTCCGCGGCGGAGATACGGGGGGCCGTCTCCGGATTTTCCCACGGCCGCTGCTCGAGCGCCTTAAGTCCGAGGACGTCGCCCTCGCGGTCGGTCGCTCTACCCGAGGGGACCTTTCGAACGAGCCCGCCCTCGACCCTCCGACCCTTTCCGCGGCCGAGATACGGCGGATCGAAAAAAAAAAAATGCTGGTCCGGAGTTCGCGCGCCCGTAGCGTCCGCTGCGTTCGTCCGCCGGAGGCGCGGCCGGTCTCGTTCGAAAGGTCTTTCCCGGGGCTTTCCGGCGACGCCGGCCCCGAGTCCGTGCGACCCCGTGGACCGGAGATACTTCCGGTCGAATATCCGAATTTCGTTCCCGCGCCGCTCCGGCGCCTCGGGCCCGGGGCCTTCGACCTTCGGGTCGATTGGTCCGCCGGAAGGGCCCTTTCGATCGAGCCCACCCGCGAGTATCTGGCCCTTTCCGCGGCGGAGATACGGGGGGCCGTCTCCGGATTTTCCCACGGCCGCTGCTCGGGCGCCTTAAGTCCGAGGACGTCGCCCTCGGGGTCGGTCGCTCTACCCGAGGGGACCTTTCGAACAAGCCCGCCCTCGACCCTCCGACCCTTTCCGCGGCCGAGATACGGCGGATCGAAAAAAACCCACGCTGGTCCGGAGTTCGCGCGCCCGTAGCGTCCGCTGCGTTCGTCCGCCGGAGGCGCGGCCGGTCTCGTTCGAAAGGTCTTTCCCGGGGCTTGTCGGCAACGCCGGCCCTGAGTCCGTGCGACCCCGTGGACCGGAGATACTTCCGGTCGAATATCCGAATTTCGTTACCGCGCCGCTCCGGCGCCTCGGGCCCGGGGCATTCGACCTTCGGGTCGATTGGTCCGCAGGAGGGGCCCTTTCGATCGAGCCCACCCGCGAGTATTTGGCCCTTTCCGCGGCGGAGATACGGGGGGCCGTCTCCGGATTTTCCCACTACCGCTGCTCGGGCGCCTTAAGTCCGAGGACGTCGCCCTCGGGGTCGGTCGCTCTACCCGAGGGGACCTTTCGAACGAGCCCGCCCTCGACCCTCCGACCCTTTCCGCGGGCGAGATACGGCGGTTCGAAAAAAAAAAAACGCTCGTCCGGAGTTCGCGCGGCCGTAGCGTCCGCTGCGTTCGTCCGCCGGAGGCGCGGCCGGTCTCGTTCGAAAGGTCTCTCTCGGGGCTTTCCGGGGACACCAGCCTCGGGTCCGTGCTTCCCCGGGGGCCGGAGATACGGACTTCCACCGCTGCACCTTTAAACGGCCGTAGCTCGGGCGCCTTAAGACCGAGACCTTAGCACTTTGGGTCCCTCATCCTCCAGGAGGGGCCCTTTCCAACGACCCCACACCCGTTTCCGTACCCCCTTCCCCGGCCGAGATACGACCCCGGGAACATCGCCCCGTCAACCCGACCACCGTGCACCCGAGGCCGGCTTTGGACCCCGCGACGGACACCCTGGAGCTCATACCCGGCGCACCGTTCGGTCCCTGCCATCCCACTCTTAAGCACTCCCCCACCGGACTAAGCCCCATCCTCCCGGCCCTTCTGGAGAACCAAACAGTTGGTCAACCCCAAAATTTCTCCAACCGTTGGTCAACCCGAAAGATTTTCCAGCAGTTGGTCAACCCCAATCGACTTAGGTTTTGGAGCGTTCGAGTTTCCAGCAGTTGGTCAACCTCAATCGACTTAGGTTCTAGAGCTGTCGCCTCTCCGACAGTTGGTCAACCCCAATTGACTTAGGCTCTGGAGCTTTCACTTCTCCAGCAGTTGGTCAACCCCATCGACTTAGGTTCTGGAGCTTTCGCCTCTCCGACAGTTGGTCAACCCCGATCGACTTAGCTATATACCTGATGGCACCTGTTCGCCCTACCCGCCGGGTCCGCGGCCGGGAGGGTGCGCCTCGGTCGGCCCGGGGGACCGGAGATACTTCCGGTCGAAAATCCGAATTTCGTTACAGCGCCGCTCCGGCGCCTCGGGCCTGGGTCCTTCGACCTTCGGGTCGGTCGGTCCGCCGGAGGGGCCCTTTCGAACGAGCCCACCCGCGAGTATCTGGCCCTTTCCGCAGCGGTGATACGTTGTGCCGTCTCCGGAATTTCCCACGGCCGCTGCTGGGGCGCCTTAAGTCCCAGGACGCCGCCCTCGGGGTCGGTCGCTCTACCCGAGGGGACCTTTCGAACGAGCCCACCCTCGACCCTCCGACCCTTTCCGCGGCCGAGATACGGCGGTTCGAAAAAAAAAAAAAAACGCTCGTCCGGAGTTTGCTCGCCCGTAGCGTCCGCTGCGTTCGTCCGCCGGAGGCGTGACCGGTCTCGTTCGAAAGGTCTTTCCAGGGGCTTTCCGGCGACGCCGGCCACGAGTCCGTGCGACCCCGTGGACCGGAGATACTTCCGGTCGAATATCCGAATTTCGGTCCCGCGCCGCTCCGGCGCCTCGGGCCCGGGGCCTTCGACCTTCGGGTCGATTGGTCCGCCGGAGGAGCCCTTTCGAACGAGCCCACCCGCGAGTATCTGGCCCTTTCCCCGGCGGAGATACGGGGGGCCGTCTCCGGATTTTCCCACGGCCGCTGCTCGGGCGCCTTAAGTCCGAGGACGTCGCCCTCGGGGTCGGTCGCTCTACCCGAGGGGACCTTTCGAACGAGCCCGCCCTCGACCCTCCGACCCTTTCCGCGGCCGAGATACGGCGGATCGAAAAAAAAAAAACGCTGGTCCGGAGTTCGCGCGCCCGTAGCGTCCGCTGCGTTCGTCCGCCGGAGGCGCTGCCGGTCTCGTTCGAAAGGTCTTTCCAGGGGCTTTCCGGCGACGCCGGCCCCGAGTCCGTGCGACTCCGTGGACCGGAGATACTTCCGGTCGAATATCCGAATTTCGTTCCCGCGCCGCTCCGGCGCCTTGGGCCCGGGGCCTTCGACCTTCGGGTCGATTGGTCCGCCGGAGGGGCCCTTTCGATCGAGCCCACCCGCGAGTATCTGGCCCTTTCCGCGGCGGAGATACGGGGGGCCGTCTCCGGATTTTCCCATGGCCGCTGCTCGAGCGCCTTAAGTCCGAGGACGTCGCCCTCGCGGTCGGTCGCTCTACCCGAGGGGACCTTTCGAACGAGCCCGCCCTCGACCCTCCGACCCTTTCCGCGGCCGAGATACGTCGGATCGAAAAAAAAAAACGCTGGTCCGGAGTTCGCGCGCCCGTAGCGTCCGCTGCGTTCGTCCGCCGGAGGCGCGGCCGGTCTCGTTCGAAAGGTCTTTCCAGGGGCTTTCCGGCGACGCCGGCCCCGAGTCCGTGTGACCCCGTGGACCGGAGATACTTCCGGTCGAATATCCGAATTTCGTTCCCGCGCCGCTCCGGCGCCTCGGGCCCGGGGCCTTCGACCTTCGGGTCGATTGGTCCGCCGGAGGGGCCCTTTCGATCGAGCCCACCCGCGAGTATCTGGCCCTTTCCGCGGCGGAGATACGGGGGGCCGTCTCCGGATTTTCCCACTACCGCTGCTCGGCCGCCTTAAGTCCGAGGACGTCGCCCTCGCGGTCGGTCGCTCTACCCGAGGGGACCTTTCGAACGAGCCCGCCCTCGACCCTCCGACCCTTTCCGCGGCCGAGATACGGCGGATCGAAAAAAAAAAAACGCTGGTCCGGAGTTCGCGCGCCCGTAGCGTCCGCTGCGTTCGTCCGCCGGAGGCGCGGCCGGTCTCGTTCGAAAGGTCTTTCCAGGGGCTTTCCGGCGACGCCGGCCCCGAGTCCGTGTGACCCCGTGGACCGGAGATACTTCCGGTCGAATATCCGAATTTCGTTCCCGCGCCGCTCCGGCGCCTCGGGCCCGGGGCCTTCGACCTTCGGGTCGATTGGTCCGCCGGAGGGGCCCTTTCGATCGAGCCCACCCGCGAGTATCTGGCCCTTTCCGCGGCGGAGATACGGGGGGCCGTCTCCGGATTTTCCCACTACCGCTGCTCGGGCGCCTTAAGTCCGAGGACTTCGCCCTCGGGGTCGGTCGCTCTACCCGAGGGGACCTTTCGAACGAGCCTGCCCTCGACCCTCCGACCCTTTCCGCGGGCGAGATACGGCGGTTCGAAAAAAAAAAACGCTCGTTCGGAGTTCGCGCGCCCGTAGCGTCCGCTGCGTTCGTCCGCCGGAGGCGCGGCCGGTCTCGGTCGAAAGGTCTCTCTCGGGGCTTTCCGGGGACACCAGCCTCGGGTCCGTGCTTCCCCGGGGGCCGGAGATACGGACTTCCACCGCTGCACCTTTAAACGGCCGTAGCTCGGGCGCCTTAAGACCGAGACCTTAGCCCTTTGGGTCCCTCATCCTCCAGGAGGGGCCCTTTCCAACGACCCCACACCCGTCTCCGTACCCCCTTCCCCGGCCGAGATACGACCCCGGGAACATCGCCCCGTCAACCCGACCACCGTGCACCCGAGGCCGGCTTTAGACCCCGCGACGGACACCCTGGAGCTCATACCCGGCGCACCGTTCGGTCCCTGCCATCCCACTCTTAAGCACTCCCCCACCGGACTAAGCCCCATCCTCCCGGCCCTTCTGGAGAACCAAACAGTTGGTCAACCCCCAAATTTCTCCAACCGTTGGTCAACCCGAAAGATTTTCCAGCAGTTGGTCAACCCCAATCGACTTAGGTTTTGGAGCGTTCGAGTTTCCAGCAGTTGGTCAACCTCAATCGACTTAGGTTCTAGAGCTTTCGCCTCTCCGACAGTTGGTCAACCCCAATTGACTTAGGCTCTGGAGCTTTCACTTCTCCAGCAGTTGGTCAACCCCATCGACTTAGGTTCTGGAGCTTTCGCCTCTCCGACAGTTGGTCAACCCCGATCGACTTAGCTATATACCTGATGGCACCTGTTCGCCCTACCCGCCGGGTCCGCGGCCGGGAGGGTGTGCCTCTGTCGGCCCGGGGGACCGGAGATACTTCCGGTCGAAAATCCGAATTTCGTTACAGCGCCGCTCCGGCGCCTCGGGCCTGGGTCCTTCGACCTTCGGGTCGGTCGGTCCGCCGGAGGGGCCCTTTCGAACGAGCCCACCCGCGAGTATCTGGCCCTTTCCGCAGCGGAGATACGGGGTGCCGTCTCCGGAATTTCCCACGGCCGCTGCTGGGGCGCCTTAAGTCCCAGGACGTCGCCCTCGGGGTCGGTCGCTCTACCCGAGGGGACCTTTCGAACGAGCCCGCCCTCGACCCTCCGACCCTTTCCGCAGCCGAGATATGGCGGTTCGAAAAAAAAAAAAAAACCGCTCGTCAGGAGTTTGCTCGCCCGTAGCGTCCGCTGCGTTCGTCCGCCGGAGGCGTGACCGGTCACGTTCGAAAGGTCTTTCCAGGGGCTTTCCGGCGACGCCGGCCACGAGTCCGTGCGACCCCGTGGACCGGAGATACTTCCGGTCGAATATCCGAATTTCGTTCCCGCGCCGCTCCGGCGCCTCGGGCCCGGGGCCTTCGACCTTCGGGTCGATTGGTCCGCCGGAGGAGCCCTTTCGAACGAGCCCACCCGCGAGTATCTGGCCCTTTCCCCGGCGGAGATACGGGGGGCCGTCTCCAGATTTTCCCACGGCCGCTGCTCGGGCGCCTTAAGTCCGAGGACGTCGCCCTCGGGGTCGGTCGCTCTACCCGAGGGGACCTTTCGAACGAGCCCGCCCTCGACCCTCCGACCCTTTCCGCGGCCGAGATACGGCGGTTCGAAAAAAAAAAAAAAACGCTCGTCCGGAGTTTGCTCGCCCGTAGCGTCCGCTGCGTTCGTCCGCCGGAGGCGTGACCGGTCTCGTTCGAAAGGTCTTTCCAGGGGCTTTCCGGCGACGCCGGCCACGAGTCCGTGCGACCCCGTGGACCGAAGATACTTCCGGTCGAATATCCGAATTTCGTTCCCGCGCCGCTCCGGCGCCTCGGGCCCGGGGCCTTCGACCTTCGGGTCGATTGGTCCGCCGGAGGAGCCCTTTCGAACGAGCCCACCCGCGAGTATCTGGCCCTTTCCCCGGCGGAGATACGGGGGGCCGTCTCCGGATTTTCCCACGGCCGCTGCTCGGGCGCCTTAAGTCCGAGGACGTCGCCCTCGGGGTCGGTCGCTCTACCCGAGGGGACCTTTCGAACGAGCCCGCCCTCGACCCTCCGACCCTTTCCGCGGCCGAGATACGGCGGATCGAAAAAAAAAAAACGCTGGTCCGGAGTTCGCGCGCCCGTAGCGTCCGCTGCGTTCGTCCGCCGGAGGCGCGGCCGGTCTCGTTCGAAAGGTCTTTCCCGGGGCTTTCCGGCGACCACGGCCCCGAGTCCGTGCGACCCCGTGGACCGGAGATACTTCCGGTCGAATATCCGAATTTCGTTCCCGCGCCGCTCCGGCGCCTCGGGCCCGGGGCCTTCGACCTTCGGGTCGATTGGTCCGCCGGAGGGGCCCTTTCGATCGAGCCCACCCGCGAGTATCTGGCCCTTTCCGCGGCGGAGATACGGGGGGCCGTCTCCGGATTTTCCCACGGCCGCTGCTCGAGCGCCTTAAGTCCGAGGACGTCGCCCTCGCGGTCGGTCGCTCTACCCGAGGGGACCTTTCGAACGAGCCCGCCCTCGACCCTCCGACCCTTTCCGCGGCCGAGATACAGCGGATCGAAAAAAAAAAACGCTGGTCCGGAGTTCGCGCGCCCGTAGCGTCCGCTGCGTTCGTCCGCCGGAGGCGCGGCCGGATTCGTTCGAAAGGTCTTTCCCGGGGCTTTCCGGCGACGCCGGCCCCGAGTCCGTGCGACCCCGTGGACCGGAGATACTTCCGGTCGAATATCCGAATTTCGTTCCCGCGCCGCTCCGGCGCCTCGGGCCCGGGGCCTTCGACCTTCGGGTCGATTGGTCCGCCGGAAGGGCCCTTTCGATCGAGCCCACCCGCGACTATCTGGCCCTTTCCGCGGCGGAGATAGGGGGGCCGTCTCCGGATTTTCCCACGGCCGCTGCTCGGGCGCCTTAAGTCCGAGGACGTCGCCCTCGGGGTCGGTCGCTCTACCCGAGGGGACCTTTCGACCGAGCCCGCCCTCGACCCTCCGACCCTTTCCGCGGCCGAGATACGGCGGATCGAAAAAAAACACGCTGGTCCGGAGTTCGCGCGCCCGTAGCGTCCGCTGCGTTCGTCCGCCGGAGGCGGGGCCGGTCTCGTTCGAAAGGTCTTTCCCGGGGCTTTCCGGCGACGCCGGCCCCGAGTCCGTGCGACCCCGTGGACCGGAGATACTTCCGGTCGAATATCCGAATTTCGTTCCCGCGCCGCTCCGGCGCCTCGGGCCCGGGGCCTTCGACCTTCGGGTCGATTGGTCCGCCGGAGGGGCCCTTTCGATCGAGCCCACCCGCGAGTATCTGGCCCTTTCCGCGGCGGAGATACGGGGGGCCGTCTCCGGATTTTCCCACTGCCGCTGCTCGGGCGCCTTAAGTCCGAGGACGTCGCCCTCGGGGTCGGTCGCTCTACCCGAGGGGACCTTTCGAACGAGCCCGCCCTCGACCCTCCGACCCTTTCCGCGGCCGAGATACGGCGGTTCGAAAAAAAAAAACGCTCGTCCGGAGTTCGCGCGCCCGTAGCGTCCGCTGCGTTCGTCCGCCGGAGGCGCGGCCGGTCTCGTTCGAAAGGTCTCTCTCGGGGCTTTTCGGGGACACCAGCCTCGGGTCCGTGCGACCCCGGGGGCCGGAGATACGGACTTCCACCGCTGCACATTTAAACGGCCGTAGCTCGGGCGCCTTAAGACCGAGACCTTAGCCCTTTGGGTCCCTCATCCTCCAGGAGGGGCCCTTTCCAACGACCCCACCCATGTCTCCGTACCCCCTTCCCCGGCCGAGATACGACCCCGGGAACATCGCCCCGTCAACCCGACCACCGTGCACCCGAGGCCGGCTTTGGACCCCGCGACGGACACCCTGGAGCTCATACCCGGCGCACCGTTCGGTCCCTGCCATCCCACTCTTAAGCACTCCCCCACCGGACTAAGCCCCATCCTCCCGGCCCTTCTGGAGAACCAAACAGTTGGTCAACCCCCAAATTTCTCCAACCGTTGGTCAACCCGAAAGATTTTCCAGCAGTTGGTCAACCCCAATCGACTTAGGTTTTGGAGCGTTCGAGTTTCCAGCAGTTGGTCAACCTCAATCGACTTAGGTTCTAGAGCTTTCGCCTCTCCGACAGTTGGTCAACCCCAATTGACTTAGGCTCTGGAGCTTTCACTTCTCCAGCAGTTGGTCAACCCCATCGACTTAGGTTCTGGAGCTTTCGCCTCTCCGACAGTTGGTCAACCCCAATTGACTTAGGCTCTGGAGCTTTCACTTCTCCAGCAGTTGGTCAACCCCATCGACTTAGGTTCTGGAGCTTTCGCCTCTCCGACAGTTGGTCAACCCCGATCGACTTAGCTATATACCTGATGGCACCTGTTCGCCCTACCCGCCGGGTCCGCGGCCGGGAGGGTGTGCCTCTGTCGGCCCGGGGGACCGGAGATACTTCCGGTCGAAAATCCGAATTTCGTTACAGCGCCGCTCCGGCGCCTCGGGCCTGGGTCCTTCGACCTTCGGGTCGGTCGGTCCGCCGGAGGGGCCCTTTCGAACGAGCCCACCCGCGAGTATCTGGCCCTTTCCGCAGCGGAGATACGGGGTGCCGTCTCCGGAATTTCCCACGGCCGCTGCTGGGGCGCCTTAAGTCCCAGGACGTCGCCCTCGGGGTCGGTCGCTCTACCCGAGGGGACCTTTCGAACGAGCCCGCCCTCGACCCTCCGACCCTTTCCGCGGCCGAGATACGGCGGTTCGAAAAAAAAAAAAAACGCTCGTCCGGAGTTTGCTCGCCCGTAGCGTCCGCTGCGTTCGTCCGCCGGAGGCGTGACCGGTCACGTTCGAAAGGTCTTTCCAGGGGCTTTCCGGCGACGCCGGCCACGAGTCCGTGCGACCCCGTGGACCGGAGATACTTCCGGTCGAATATCCGAATTTCGTTCCCGCGCCGCTCCGGCGCCTCGGGCCCGGGGCCTTCGACCTTCGGGTCGATTGGTCCGCCGGAGGAGCCCTTTCGAACGAGCCCACCCGCGAGTATCTGGCCCTTTCCCCGGCGGAGATACGGGGGGCCGTCTCCAGATTTTCCCACGGCCGCTGCTCGGGCGCCTTAAGTCCGAGGACGTCGCCCTCGGGGTCGGTCGCTCTACCCGAGGGGACCTTTCGAACGAGCCCGCCCTCGACCCTCCGACCCTTTCCGCGGCCGAGATACGGCGGTTCGAAAAAAAAAAAAAAACGCTCGTCCGGAGTTTGCTCGCCCGTAGCGTCCGCTGCGTTCGTCCGCCGGAGGCGTGACCGGTCTCGTTCGAAAGGTCTTTCCAGGGGCTTTCCGGCGACGCCGGCCACGAGTCCGTGCGACCCCGTGGACCGAAGATACTTCCGGTCGAATATCCGAATTTCGTTCCCGCGCCGCTCCGGCGCCTCGGGCCCGGGGCCTTCGACCTTCGGGTCGATTGGTCCGCCGGAGGAGCCCTTTCGAACGAGCCCACCCGCGAGTATCTGGCCCTTTCCCCGGCGGAGATACGGGGGGCCGTCTCCGGATTTTCCCACGGCCGCTGCTCGGGCGCCTTAAGTCCGAGGACGTCGCCCTCGGGGTCGGTCGCTCTACCCGAGGGGACCTTTCGAACGAGCCCGCCCTCGACCCTCCGACCCTTTCCGCGGCCGAGATACGGCGGATCGAAAAAAAAAAAACGCTGGTCCGGAGTTCGCGCGCCCGTAGCGTCCGCTGCGTTCGTCCGCCGGAGGCGCGGCCGGTCTCGTTCGAAAGGTCTTTCCCGGGGCTTTCCGGCGACCACGGCCCCGAGTCCGTGCGACCCCGTGGACCGGAGATACTTCCGGTCGAATATCCGAATTTCGTTCCCGCGCCGCTCCGGCGCCTCGGGCCCGGGGCCTTCGACCTTCGGGTCGATTGGTCCGCCGGAGGGGCCCTTTCGATCGAGCCCACCCGCGAGTATCTGGCCCTTTCCGCGGCGGAGATACGGGGGGCCGTCTCCGGATTTTCCCACGGCCGCTGCTCGAGCGCCTTAAGTCCGAGGACGTCGCCCTCGCGGTCGGTCGCTCTACCCGAGGGGACCTTTCGAACGAGCCCGCCCTCGACCCTCCGACCCTTTCCGCGGCCGAGATACGGCGGATCGAAAAAAAAAAACGCTGGTCCGGAGTTCGCGCGCCCGTAGCGTCCGCTGCGTTCGTCCGCCGGAGGCGCGGCCGGATTCGTTCGAAAGGTCTTTCCCGGGGCTTTCCGGCGACGCCGGCCCCGAGTCCGTGCGACCCCGTGGACCGGAGATACTTCCGGTCGAATATCCGAATTTCGTTCCCGCGCCGCTCCGGCGCCTCGGGCCCGGGGCCTTCGACCTTCGGGTCGATTGGTCCGCCGGAAGGGCCCTTTCGATCGAGCCCACCCGCGACTATCTGGCCCTTTCCGCGGCGGAGATAGGGGGGCCGTCTCCGGATTTTCCCACGGCCGCTGCTCGGGCGCCTTAAGTCCGAGGACGTTGCCCTCGGGGTCGGTCGCTCTACCCGAGGGGACCTTTCGACCGAGCCCGCCCTCGACCCTCCGACCCTTTCCGCGGCCGAGATACGGCGGATCGAAAAAAAACACGCTGGTCCGGAGTTCGCGCGCCCGTAGCGTCCGCTGCGTTCGTCCGCCGGAGGCGGGGCCGGTCTCGTTCGAAAGGTCTTTCCCGGGGCTTTCCGGCGACGCCGGCCCCGAGTCCGTGCGACCCCGTGGACCGGAGATACTTCCGGTCGAATATCCGAATTTCGTTCCCGCGCCGCTCCGGCGCCTCGGGCCCGGGGCCTTCGACCTTCGGGTCGATTGGTCCGCCGGAGGGGCCCTTTCGATCGAGCCCACCCGCGAGTATCTGGCCCTTTCCGCGGCGGAGATACGGGGGGCCGTCTCCGGATTTTCCCACTGCCGCTGCTCGGGCGCCTTAAGTCCGAGGACGTCGCCCTCGGGGTCGGTCGCTCTACCCGAGGGGACCTTTCGAACGAGCCCGCCCTCGACCCTCCGACCCTTTCCGCGGCCGAGATACGGCGGTTCGAAAAAAAAAAACGCTCGTCCGGAGTTCGCGCGCCCGTAGCGTCCGCTGCGTTCGTCCGCCGGAGGCGCGGCCGGTCTCGTTCGAAAGGTCTCTCTCGGGGCTTTTCGGGGACACCAGCCTCGGGTCCGTGCGACCCCGGGGGCCGGAGATACGGACTTCCACCGCTGCACATTTAAACGGCCGTAGCTCGGGCGCCTTAAGACCGAGACCTTAGCCCTTTGGGTCCCTCATCCTCCAGGAGGGGCCCTTTCCAACGACCCCACCCATGTCTCCGTACCCCCTTCCCCGGCCGAGATACGACCCCGGGAACATCGCCCCGTCAACCCGACCACCGTGCACCCGAGGCCGGCTTTGGACCCCGCGACGGACACCCTGGAGCTCATACCCGGCGCACCGTTCGGTCCCTGCCATCCCACTCTTAAGCACTCCCCCACCGGACTAAGCCCCATCCTCCCGGCCCTTCTGGAGAACCAAACAGTTGGTCAACCCCCAAATTTCTCCAACCGTTGGTCAACCCGAAAGATTTTCCAGCAGTTGGTCAACCCCAATCGACTTAGGTTTTGGAGCGTTCGAGTTTCCAGCAGTTGGTCAACCTCAATCGACTTAGGTTCTAGAGCTTTCGCCTCTCCGACAGTTGGTCAACCCCAATTGACTTAGGCTCTGGAGCTTTCACTTCTCCAGCAGTTGGTCAACCCCATCGACTTAGGTTCTGGAGCTTTCGCCTCTCCGACAGTTGGTCAACCCCGATCGACTTAGCTATATACCTGATGGCACCTGTTCGCCCTACCCGCCGGGTCCGCGGCCGGGAGGGTGTGCCTCTGTCGGCCCGGGGGACCGGAGATACTTCCGGTCGAAAATCCGAATTTCGTTACAGCGCCGCTCCGGCGCCTCGGGCCTGGGTCCTTCGACCTTCGGGTCGGTCGGTCCGCCGGAGAGGCCCTTTCGAACGAGCCCACCCGCGAGTATCTGGCCCTTTCCGCAGCGGAGATACGGGGTGCCGTCTCCGGAATTTCCCACGTCCGCTGCTGGGGCGCCTTAAGTCCCAGGACGTCGCCCTCGGGGTCGGTCGCTCTACCCGAGGGGACCTTTCGAACGAGCCCGCCCTCGACCCTCCGACCCTTTCCGCAGCCGAGATATGGCGGTTCGAAAAAAAAAAAAAAACGCTCGTCAGGAGTTTGCTCGCCCGTAGCGTCCGCTGCGTTCGTCCGCCGGAGGCGTGACCGGTCTCGTTCGAAAGGTCTTTCCAGGGGCTTTCCGGCGACGCCGGCCACGAGTCCGTGCGACCCCGTGGACCGGAGATACTTCCGGTCGAATATCCGAATTTCGTTCCCGCGCCGCTCCGGCGCCTCGGGCCCGGGGCCTTCGACCTTCGGGTCGATTGGTCCGCCGGAGGAGCCCTTTCGAACGAGCCCACCCCCGAGTATCTGGCCCTTTCCCCGGCGGAGATACGGGGGGCCGTCTCCAGATTTTCCCACGGCCGCTGCTCGGGCGCCTTAAGTCCGAGGACGTCGCCCTCGGGGTCGGTCGCTCTACCCGAGGGGACCTTTCGAACGAGCCCGCCCTCGACCCTCCGACCCTTTCCGCGGCCGAGATACGGCGGTTCGAAAAAAAAAAAAAACGCTCGTCCGGAGTTTGCTCGCCCGTAGCGTCCGCTGCGTTCGTCCGCCGGAGGCGTGACCGGTCTCGTTCGAAAGGTCTTTCCAGGGGCTTTCCGGCGACGCCGGCCACGAGTCCGTGCGACCCCGTGGACCGAAGATACTTCCGGTCGAATATCCGAATTTCGTTCCCGCGCCGCTCCGGCGCCTCGGGCCCGGGGCCTTCGACCTTCGGGTCGATTGGTCCGCCGGAGGAGCCCTTTCGAACGAGCCCACCCGCGAGTATCTGGCCCTTTCCCCGGCGGAGATACGGGGGGCCGTCTCCGGATTTTCCCACGGCCGCTGCTCGGGCGCCTTAAGTCCGAGGACGTCGCCCTCGGGGTCGGTCGCTCTACCCGAGGGGACCTTTCGAACGAGCCCGCCCTCGACCCTCCGACCCTTTCCGCGGCCGAGATACGGCGGATCGAAAAAAAAAAACGCTGGTCCGGAGTTCGCGCGCCCGTAGCGTCCGCTGCGTTCGTCCGCCGGAGGCGCGGCCGGTCTCGTTCGAAAGGTCTTTCCCGGGGCTTTCCGGCGACCACGGCCCCGAGTCCGTGCGACCCCGTGGACCGGAGATACTTCCGGTCGAATATCCGAATTTCGTTCCCGCGCCGCTCCGGCGCCTCGGGCCCGGGGCCTTCGACCTTCGGGTCGATTGGTCCGCCGGAGGGGCCCTTTCGATCGAGCCCACCCGCGAGTATCTGGCCCTTTCCGCGGCGGAGATACGGGGGGCCGTCTCCGGATTTTCCCACGGCCGCTGCTCGAGCGCCTTAAGTCCGAGGACGTCGCCCTCGCGGTCGGTCGCTCTACCCGAGGGGACCTTTCGAACGAGCCCGCCCTCGACCCTCCGACCCTTTCCGCGGCCGAGATACGGCGGATCGAAAAAAAAAAAACGCTGGTCCGGAGTTCGCGCGCCCGTAGCGTCCGCTGCGTTCGTCCGCCGGAGGCGCGGCCGGATTCGTTCGAAAGGTCTTTCCCGGGGCTTTCCGGCGACGCCGGCCCCGAGTCCGTGCGACCCCGTGGACCGGAGATACTTCCGGTCGAATATCCGAATTTCGTTCCCGCGCCGCTCCGGCGCCTCGGGCCCGGGGCCTTCGACCTTCGGGTCGATTGGTCCGCCGGAAGGGCCCTTTCGATCGAGCCCACCCGCGACTATCTGGCCCTTTCCGCGGCGGAGATAGGGGGGCCGTCTCCGGATTTTCCCACGGCCGCTGCTCGGGCGCCTTAAGTCCGAGGACGTTGCCCTCGGGGTCGGTCGCTCTACCCGAGGGGACCTTTCGACCGAGCCCGCCCTCGACCCTCCGACCCTTTCCGCGGCCGAGATACGGCGGATCGAAAAAAAACACGCTGGTCCGGAGTTCGCGCGCCCGTAGCGTCCGCTGCGTTCGTCCGCCGGAGGCGGGGCCGGTCTCGTTCGAAAGGTCTTTCCCGGGGCTTTCCGGCGACGCCGGCCCCGAGTCCGTGCGACCCCGTGGACCGGAGATACTTCCGGTCGAATATCCGAATTTCGTTCCCGCGCCGCTCCGGCGCCTCGGGCCCGGGGCCTTCGACCTTCGGGTCGATTGGTCCGCCGGAGGGGCCCTTTCGATCGAGCCCACCCGCGAGTATCTGGCCCTTTCCGCGGCGGAGATACGGGGGGCCGTCTCCGGATTTTCCCACTGCCGCTGCTCGGGCGCCTTAAGTCCGAGGACGTCGCCCTCGGGGTCGGTCGCTCTACCCGAGGGGACCTTTCGAACGAGCCCGCCCTCGACCCTCCGACCCTTTCCGCGGCCGAGATACGGCGGTTCGAAAAAAAAAAACGCTCGTCCGGAGTTCGCGCGCCCGTAGCGTCCGCTGCGTTCGTCCGCCGGAGGCGCGGCCGGTCTCGTTCGAAAGGTCTCTCTCGGGGCTTTTCGGGGACACCAGCCTCGGGTCCGTGCGACCCCGGGGGCCGGAGATACGGACTTCCACCGCTGCACATTTAAACGGCCGTAGCTCGGGCGCCTTAAGACCGAGACCTTAGCCCTTTGGGTCCCTTATCCTCCAGGAGGGGCCCTTTCCAACGACCCCACCCATGTCTCCGTACCCCCTTCCCCGGCCGAGATACGACCCCGGGAACATCGCCCCGTCAACCCGACCACCGTGCACCCGAGGCCGGCTTTGGACCCCGCGACGGACACCCTGGAGCTCATACCCGGCGCACCGTTCGGTCCCTGCCATCCCACTCTTAAGCACTCCCCCACCGGACTAAGCCCCATCCTCCCGGCCCTTCTGGAGAACCAAACAGTTGGTCAACCCCCAAATTTCTCCAACCGTTGGTCAACCCGAAAGATTTTCCAGCAGTTGGTCAACCCCAATCGACTTAGGTTTTGGAGCGTTCGAGTTTCCAGCAGTTGGTCAACCTCAATCGACTTAGGTTCTAGAGCTTTCGCCTCTCCGACAGTTGGTCAACCCCAATTGACTTAGGCTCTGGAGCTTTCACTTCTCCAGCAGTTGGTCAACCCCATCGACTTAGGTTCTGGAGCTTTCGCCTCTCCGACAGTTGGTCAACCCCGATCGACTTAGCTATATACCTGATGGCACCTGTTCGCCCTACCCGCCGGGTCCGCGGCCGGGAGGGTGTGCCTCTGTCGGCCCGGGGGACCGGAGATACTTCCGGTCGAAAATCCGAATTTCGTTACAGCGCCGCTCCGGCGCCTCGGGCCTGGGTCCTTCGACCTTCGGGTCGGTCGGTCCGCCGGAGAGGCCCTTTCGAACGAGCCCACCCGCGAGTATCTGGCCCTTTCCGCAGCGGAGATACGGGGTGCCGTCTCCGGAATTTCCCACGGCCGCTGCTGGGGCGCCTTAAGTCCCAGGACGTCGCCCTCGGGGTCGGTCGCTCTACCCGAGGGGACCTTTCGAACGAGCCCGCCCTCGACCCTCCGACCCTTTCCGCAGCCGAGATATGGCGGTTCGAAAAAAAAAAAAAACGCTCGTCAGGAGTTTGCTCGCCCGTAGCGTCCGCTGCGTTCGTCCGCCGGAGGCGTGACCGGTCTCGTTCGAAAGGTCTTTCCAGGGGCTTTCCGGCGACGCCGGCCACGAGTCCGTGCGACCCCGTGGACCGGAGATACTTCCGGTCGAATATCCGAATTTCGTTCCCGCGCCGCTCCGGCGCCTCGGGCCCGGGGCCTTCGACCTTCGGGTCGATTGGTCCGCCGGAGGAGCCCTTTCGAACGAGCCCACCCCCGAGTATCTGGCCCTTTCCCCGGCGGAGATACGGGGGGCCGTCTCCAGATTTTCCCACGGCCGCTGCTCGGGCGCCTTAAGTCCGAGGACGTCGCCCTCGGGGTCGGTCGCTCTACCCGAGGGGACCTTTCGAACGAGCCCGCCCTCGACCCTCCGACCCTTTCCGCGGCCGAGATACGGCGGTTCGAAAAAAAAAAAAAAACGCTCGTCCGGAGTTTGCTCGCCCGTAGCGTCCGCTGCGTTCGTCCGCCGGAGGCGTGACCGGTCTCGTTCGAAAGGTCTTTCCAGGGGCTTTCCGGCGACGCCGGCCAAGAGTCCGTGCGACCCCGTGGACCGAAGATACTTCCGGTCGAATATCCGAATTTCGTTCCCGCGCCGCTCCGGCGCCTCGGGCCCGGGGCCTTCGACCTTCGGGTCGATTGGTCCGCCGGAGGAGCCCTTTCGAACGAGCCCACCCGCGAGTATCTGGCCCTTTCCCCGGCGGAGATACGGGGGGCCGTCTCCGGATTTTCCCACGGCCGCTGCTCGGGCGCCTTAAGTCCGAGGACGTCGCCCTCGGGGTCGGTCGCTCTACCCGAGGGGACCTTTCGAACGAGCCCGCCCTCGACCCTCCGACCCTTTCCGCGGCCGAGATACGGCGGATCGAAAAAAAAAAACGCTGGTCCGGAGTTCGCGCGCCCGTAGCGTCCGCTGCGTTCGTCCGCCGGAGGCGCGGCCGGTCTCGTTCGAAAGGTCTTTCCCGGGGCTTTCCGGCGACGCCGGCCCCGAGTCCGTGCGACCCCGTGGACCGGAGATACTTCCGGTCGAATATCCGAATTTCGTTCCCGCGCCGCTCCGGCGCCTCGGGCCCGGGGCCTTCGACCTTCGGGTCGATTGGTCCGCCGGAAGGGCCCTTTCGATCGAGCCCACCCGCGACTATCTGGCCCTTTCCGCGGCGGAGATAGGGGGGCCGTCTCCGGATTTTCCCACGGCCGCTGCTCGGGCGCCTTAAGTCCGAGGACGTCGCCCTCGGGGTCGGTCGCTCTACCCGAGGGGACCTTTCGAACGAGCCCGCCCTCGACCCTCCGACCCTTTCCGCGGCCGAGATACGGCGGATCGAAAAAAAACACGCTGGTCCGGAGTTCGCGCGCCCGTAGCGTCCGCTGCGTTCGTCCGCCGGAGGCGGGGCCGGTCTCGTTCGAAAGGTCTTTCCCGGGGCTTTCCGGCGACGCCGGCCCCGAGTCCGTGCGACCCCGTGGACCGGAGATACTTCCGGTCGAATATCCGAATTTCGTTCCCGCGCCGCTCCGGCGCCTCGGGCCCGGGGCCTTCGACCTTCGGGTCGATTGGTCCGCCGGAGGGGCCCTTTCGATCGAGCCCACCCGCGAGTATCTGGCCCTTTCCGCGGCGGAGATACGGGGGGCCGTCTCCGGATTTTCCCACTGCCGCTGCTCGGGCGCCTTAAGTCCGAGGACGTCGCCCTCGGGGTCGGTCGCTCTACCCGAGGGGACCTTTCGAACGAGCCCGCCCTCGACCCTCCGACCCTTTCCGCGGCCGAGATACGGCGGTTCGAAAAAAAAAAACGCTCGTCCGGAGTTCGCGCGCCCGTAGCGTCCGCTGCGTTCGTCCGCCGGAGGCGCGGCCGGTCTCGTTCGAAAGGTCTCTCTCGGGGCTTTTCGGGGACACCAGCCTCGGGTCCGTGCGACCCCGGGGGCCGGAGATACGGACTTCCACCGCTGCACATTTAAACGGCCGTAGCTCGGGCGCCTTAAGACCGAGACCTTAGCCCTTTGGGTCCCTCATCCTCCAGGAGGGGCCCTTTCCAACGACCCCACCCATGTCTCCGTACCCCCTTCCCCGGCCGAGATACGACCCCGGGAACATCGCCCCGTCAACCCGACCACCGTGCACCCGAGGCCGGCTTTGGACCCCGCGACGGACACCCTGGAGCTCGTACCCGGCGCACCGTTCGGTCCCTGCCATCCCACTCTTAAGCACTCCCCCACCGGACTAAGCCCCATCCTCCCGGCCCTTCTGGAGAACCAAACAGTTGGTCAACCCCAAAATTTCTCCAACCGTTGGTCAACCCGAAAGATTTTCCAGCAGTTGGTCAACCCCAATCGACTTAGGTTTTGGAGCGTTCGCGTTTCCAGCAGTTGGTCAACCTCAATCGACTTAGGTTTTGGAGCGTTCGAGTTTCCAGCAGTTGGTCAACCTCAATCGACTTAGGTTCTAGAGCTTTCGCCTCTCCGACAGTTGGTCAACCCCAATTGACTTAGGCTCTGGAGCTTTCACTTCTCCAGCAGTTGGTCAACCCCATCGACTTTGTTTCTGGAGCTTTCGCCTCTCCGACAGTTGGTCAACCCCGATCGACTTAGCTATATAACTGATGGCACCTGTTCGCGCTACCCGCCGGGTCCGCGGCCGGGAGGGTGCGCCTCGGTCGGCCCGGGGGACCGGAGATACTTCCGGTCGAAAATCCGAATTTCGTTACAGCGCCGCTCCGGCGCCTCGGGCCCGGGTCCTTCGACCTTCGGGTCGGTCGGTCCGCCGGAGGGGCCCTTTCGAACGAGCCCACCCGCGAGTATCTGGCCCTTTCTGCAGCGGAGATACGGGGTGCCGTCTCAGGAATTTCCCACGGCCGCTGCTCGGGCGCCTTAAATCCCAGGACGTCGCCCTCGGGGTCGGTCGCTCTACCCGAGGGGACCTTTCGAACGAGCCCGCCCTCGACCCTCCGACCCTTTCCGCGGCCGAGATACGGCGGACCGAAAAAAAAAAAACGCTGGTCCGGAGTTCGCGCGCCCGTAGCGTCCGCTGCGTTCGTCCGCCGGAGGCGCGGCCGGTCTCGTTCGAAAGGTCTTTCCCGGGGCTTTCCGGCGACGCCGGCCCCGAGTCCGTGCGACCCCGTGGACCGGAGATACTTCCGGTCGAATATCCGAATTTCGTTCCCGCGCCGCTCCGGCGCCTCGGGCCCGGGGCCTTCGACCTTCGGGTCGATTGGTCCGCCGGAGGGGCCCTTTCGATCGAGCCCACCCGCGAGTATCTGGCCCTTTCCGTGGCGGAGATACGGGGGGCCGTCTCCGGATTTTCCCACGGCCGCTGCTCAAGCGCCTTAAGTCCGAGGACGTCGCCCTCGCGGTCGGTCGCTCTACCCGAGGGGACCTTTCGAACGAGCCCGCCCTCGACCCTCCGACCCTTTCCGCGGCCGAGATACGGCGGTTCGAAAAAAAAAAAAAAAACGCTCGTCCGGAGTTTGCTCGCCCGTAGCGTCCGCTGCGTTCGTCCGCCGGAGGCGTGACCGGTCTCGTTCGAAAGGTCTTTCCAGGGGCTTTCCGGCGACGCCGGCCACGAGTCCTTGCGACCCCGTGGACCGAAGATACTTCCGGTCGAATATCCGAATTTCGTTCCCGCGCCGCTCCGGCGCCTCGGGCCCGGGGCCTTCGACCTTCGGGTCGATTGGTCCGCCGGAGGAGCCCTTTCGAACGAGCCCACCCGCGAGTATCTGGCCCTTTCCGCGGCGGAGATACGGGGGGCCGTCTCCGGATTTTCCCACGGCCGCTGCTCGGGCGCCTTAAGTCCGAGGACGTCGCCCTCGGGGTCGGTCGCTCTACCCGAGGGGACCTTTCGAACGAGCCCGCCCTCGACCCTCCGACCCTTTCCGCGGCCGAGATACGGCGGTTCGAAAAAAAAAAAACGCTCGTCCGGAGTTCGCGCGCCCGTAGCGTCCGCTGCGTTCGTCCGCCGGAGGCGCGGCCGGTCTCGTTCGAAAGGTCTCTCTCGGGGCTTTCCGGGGACACCAGCCTCGGGTCCGTGCGACCCCGGGGGCCGGAGATACGGACTTCCACCGCTGCACATTTAAACGGCCGTAGCTCGGGCGCCTTAAGACCGAGACCTTAGCCCTTTGGGTCCCTCATCCTCCAGGAGGGGCCCTTTCCAACGACCCCACCCCCGTCTCCGTACCCCCTTCCCCGGCCGAGATACGACCCCGGGAACATCGCCCCGTCAACCCGACCACCGTGCACCCGAGGCCGGCTTTGGACCCCGCGACGGACACCCTGGAGCTCGTACCCGGCGCACCGTTCGGTCCCTGCCATCCCACTCTTAAGCACTCCCCCACCGGACTAAGCCCCATCCTCCCGGCCCTTCTGGAGAACCAAACAGTTGGTCAACCCCAAAATTTCTCCAACCGTTGGTCAACCCGAAAGATTTTCCAGCAGTTGGTCAACCCCAATCGACTTAGGTTTTGGAGCGTTCGCGTTTCCAGCAGTTGGTCAACCTCAATCGACTTAGGTTTTGGAGCGTTCGAGTTTCCAGCAGTTGGTCAACCTTAATCGACTTAGGTTCTAGAGCTTTCGCCTCTCCGACAGTTGGTCAACCCCAATTGACTTAGGCTCTGGAGCTTTCACTTCTCCAGCAGTTGGTCAACCCCATCGACTTAGGTTCTGGAGCTTTCGCCTCTCCGACAGTTGGTCAACCCCGATCGACTTAGCTATATAACTGATGGCACCTGTTCGCCCTACCCGTTGGGTCCGCGGCCGGGAGGGTGCGCCTCGGTCGGCCCGGGGGACCGGAGATACTTCCGGTCGAAAATCCGAATTTCGTTACAGCGCCGCTCCGGCGCCTCGGGCCCGGGTCCTTCGACCTTCGGGTCGGTCGGTCCGCCGGAGGGGCCCTTTCGAACGAGCCCACCCGCGAGTATCTGGCCCTTTCCGCAGCGGAGATACGGGGTGCCGTCTCCGGAATTTCCCATGGCCGCTGCTCGGGCGCCTTAAATCCCAGGACGTCGCCCTCGGGGTCGGTCGCTCTACCCGAGGGGACCTTTCGAACGAGCCCGCCCTCGACCCTCCGACCCTTTCCGCGGCCGAGATACGGCGGATCGAAAAAAAAAAACGCTGGTCCGGAGTTCGCGCGCCCGTAGCGTCCGCTGCGTTCGTCCGCCGGAGGCGCGGCCGGTCTCGTTCGAGAGGTCTTTCCCGCCTAAGGCCATTGCGTATCTACTTGCAATTTACTTAATGACCATTTGGACGCTGGTTCGTGGCCGTTGCGCGCCGGCCCCCCAAAATTTTTTGGGGGTCAAACGGTGATGTACGCGCGTCGGTCGCCCCCCCCCGAGACGGGGAAAAGTCTCGCCGAGCCTTTCGGCCCCCAGGGGGCTACACGGAACAGCATTTTAGTTGCCCCCGATTTCATGCCGGAGATTGCAGTTCAGGGCAGATCCACCGGGTGGCGCAGCCATTGTCCAGTCCCAATTTATTTCAAAGTGGCCAAAACCCATTCAAGTAAATTGCACGAGCACGATGAAATTTCCCACTCCCCATTTACACAATGTAAAGGTTGGGCGTCACCCTGGGTCACGAAACCCCACCCCCCACAGCCCATAGACCCACTATTTTGGCCCCTGACCCACTATTTTCAAAAATTGTCCACGCCCTCTGGGGTGAATGGCCACACCCTCCCTGCCCACAGAGTAACTATTCTGCCCCCTAACTTGTTATTTTGTCAATTGATGCACCAAAGGCCCTGGGACCCTGGGGGCCCCATGACCCCCCCCCCCTCTGCCCACAGACCCTCTTTTCTTCCCCCTAACTCATTATTTTGTCACAACATGGCCTGAGGGCCCCGGGCTCCCAGGGGCCAAAAGACCCCACCCCCCTTTGCCCACGAAACAATTATTCTTCCCCCTAACTCATTATTTTGTCACAACATGGCCTGAGGGACCCGGGCCCCCAGGGGCCAAAAGACCCCACCCCCCTCTGCCCACCAAACATTTATTCTTCCCCCTAACTCATTATTTTGTCACAACATGGCCTGAGGGCCCTGGGCTCCCAGGGGCCAAAAGACCCCACCCCCCTCTGCCCATTAAACAATTATTCTTCCCCCTAACTCATTATTTTGTCACAACATGGCCTGGGGGCCCCGGGCTCCCAGGGGCCAAAAGACCCCACCCCCCTCTGCCCACAAAACAATTATTCTTCCCCCTAACTCATTATTTTGTCACAACATGGCCTGAGGCCCCCGGGTTCCCAGGGGCCAAAAGACCCCACCCCCCTCTGCCCACGAAACAATTATTCATCCCCCTAACTCATTATTTTGTCACAACATGGCCTGAGGGCCCCGGGCTCCCAGGGGCCAAAAGACCCCACCCCCTCTGCCCATTAAACAACTATTCAGCCCCCTAACTCGCCATTTTGCAAATTGATGAGCTGATGGAACTGGACCCCTTCCGGAACCAAGACGCATGCGATCAGGGTGTTTCCCTGAGTGTAGTAATATAAGTTTTGGCGGGATAGAGCTTTTGCTGAAAATGTTCCCCAAACCACTATTCTGCCCATTTGCCACTTTATTTGTCTGTGACCATAAAACTATTATTTTGCCCACTTCCAAAACAGAATCCTACCGACTTGAGATGCATTTTACACTGATCTGCATCCCGCTGGGAGTTCAACGGTCACATTCCCGACTTGAAATTCCAATGTCCGCGACTCCACTATTTTGACGCATGGGATAAATGGCAGGCGGGATATCCGTAAGCCAGCTCCGCGAAAAGCCACGTCATCGAAACGACCGATCCTGCACACGTCTATCTTCCCTCTTTTGGGATACGAAGTACGGAGCCGATCCGGCAAAGTCAAAAATTTTCACCAAAAAAACCCAAAGGGGTAACCCTTTGAGTTTTTTTAGGGAAAATTTTTGACTTTTTCCAATCTCCTCCAAACTTAGGATTCTGAATGAGCATGTTGGGGCTTGAACAGGAACATGCGTCTCCAGGTCCTACCACGCCACGGAACCGAGCAATGGGCCGTCATCCTGCAATTTATTCCATTTGGGAAAATAATGGGTTCGCTGACATCGGAATTCTGACCCGGAACCAAGACGCATGCGATCAGGGTGTTTCCCTGAGTGTAGTAATATAAGTTTTATCGGGATAGAGCTTTTGCTGAAAATGTTCCCCAAACCACTATTCTGCCCATTTGCCACTTTATTTGTCTGTGACCATAAAACTATTATTTTGCCCACTTCCAAAACAGAATCCCACCGACTTGAGATGCATTTTACACTGATCTGCATCCCGCTGGGAGTTCAACGGTCACATTCCCGACTTGAAATTCCAATGTCCGCGACTCCACTATTTTGACGCATGGGATAAATGGCAGGCGGGATATCCGTAACCCAGCTCCGCGAAAAGCCACGTCATCGAAACGACCGATCCTGCACACGTCTATCTTCCCTCTTTTGGGATACGAAGTACGGAGCCGATCCGGCAAAGTCAAAAATTTTCACCAAAAAAACCCAAAGGGGTAACCCTTTGAGTTTTTTTAGGGAAAATTTTTGACTTTTTCCAATCTCTTCCAAACTTAGGATTCTGAATGAGCATGTTGGGGCTTGAACAGGAACATGCGTCTCCAGGTCCTACCACGCCACGGAACCGAGCAATGGGCCGTCATCCTGCAATTTATTCCATTTGGGAAAATAATGGGTTCGCTGACATCGGAATTCTGACCCGGAAACGAGACAGGTGGGATTGGGGGGTCATCCTGGGTGTCATAAAATAAGTTTTATCAGGATAGAGCTTTTGCTGAAAATGTTCCCCAAACCACTATTCTGCCCATTTGCCACTTTATTTTTCTGTGACCATAAAACTGTTATTTTGCCCACTTCCAAAACAGAATCCCACCGACTTGAGATGGATTTTACACTGATCTGCATTCCGCTGGGAGTTCAACGGTCACATTCCCAACTTTTTGCCCACGTCTCTGCCCATTAGCACATTAAACTGCCCATCTGCCATTTATGGCTCTGAGGGCCCCTGGGGGCCAAATAACCAGAGGGCCCCAAGCTCTGGGGGCCCCAAGTGCCAAAGTGTTGCAGGCCCACTGGGTGCCCAATTACTTTGTCTGTCATTGAGGAAAACACCTCTTGGCCCCTGGGCATGGCCCCCTTGGGGCCCCAAGTTATGTTTCCCACTGACAGTTTATTTCAACCACTGCCAACTTATGCATTGACCATTTGCCCACTCTTCTGCCCATTAGCCAATTAAACTGCCCATCTGCCATTTATGGCTCTTGAGGGCCCCTGGGGGCCAAATGACACAAAAGGCCCCAGGCTCTGGGGGCCCCAAGTGTTAAATTACTCCAAATCCACTGTGTGCCCCAATTACTTTGTCTGCAATTGAGGAAAACATCTTTTGGCCCCTGGCTTGGCCCCCTTGGGGCCCCAAGTTATGTTGCCCACCGACAGTTTATTTTGCCCACTGCCAACTTATGCATTGACCATTTGCCCACTTTTCTGCCCATCTGCCATTTATGGCTCTGAGGGCCCCTGGGGGCCAAATGACCAAGAGGGCCCTAAGCTCTGGGGGCCCCAAGTGCCAAAGTGTTGCAGGCCCACCGGGTGCCCAATTGCTTTGTCTGTCATTGAGGAAAACGAATTTTGGCCCCTGGGCTTGGCCCCCTTGGGGCCCCAAGTTATGTTGCCCACCGACAGTTTATTTTGCCCACTGCCAACTTATGCATTGACCATTTGCCCACTTTTCTGCCCATCTGCCATTTATGGCTCTGAGGGCCCCTGGGGGCCAAATGACCAAGAGGGCCCTAAGCTCTGGGGGCCCCAAGTGCCAAAGTGTTGCAGGCCCACCGGGTGCCCAATTGCTTTGTCTGTCATTGAGGAAAACGAATTTTGGCCCCTGGGCTTGGCCCCCTTGGGGCCCCAAGTTATGTTGCCCACCGACAGTTTATTTTGCCCACTGCCAACTTATGCATTGCCCATTTGCCCACTTTTCTGCCCATCTGCCATTTATGGCTCTGAGGGCCCCTGGGGGCCAAATGACAAAGAGGGCCCTAAGCTCTGGGGGCCCCAAGTGCCAAAGTGTTGCAGGCCCACCGGGTGCCCAATTGCTTTGTCTGTCATTGAGGAAAACAACTTTTGGCCCCTGGGCTTGGCCCCCTTGGGGCCCCAAGTTATGTTGCCCACTGTCAGTTTATTTTGCCCACTGCCAATTTATGCATTGACCATTTGCCCACTATTCTGCCCATTAGCCCATTAAACTGCCCATCTGCCATTTATGGCTCAGAGGGCCCCTGGGGGCCAAATGACACGAAGGGCCCCAGGCTCTAGGGGCCCCAAGTGCCAAATTACTCCAGGCCCACTGGGTGCCCCAATTACTTTGTCTGCAATTGAGGAAAACATCTTTTGGCCCCTGGGCTTGGCCCCCTTGGGGCCCCAAGTTATGTTGCCCACTGACAGTTTATTTTGCCCACTGCCAACATATGCATTGACCATTTGCCCACTTTTCTGCCCATCTGCCATTTATGGCTCTGAGGGCCCCTGGGGGCCAAATGACCAAGAGGGCCCTAAGCTCTGGGGGCCCCAAGTGCCAAAGTGTTGCAGGCCCACCGGGTGCCCAATTGCTTTGTCTGTCATTGAGGAAAACAACTTTTGGCCCCTGGGCTTGGCCCCCTTGGGGCCCCAAGTTATGTTGCCCACTGTCAGTATATTTTGCCCACTGCCAATTTATGCATTGGCCATTTGCCCACTATTCTGCCCATTAGCCAATTAAACTGCCCATCTGCCATTTATGGCTCTTGAGGGCCCCTGGGGGCCAAATGACACAAAGGGCCCCAGGCTCTGGGGGCCCCAAGTGTTAAATTACTCCAAATCCACTGGGTGCCCCAATAACTTTGTCTGCAATTGAGGAAAACATCTTTTGGCCCCTGGCTTGGCCCCCTTGGGGCCCCAAGTTATGTTGCCCACCGACAGTTTAATTTGCCCACTGCCAACATATGCATTGACCATTTGCCCACTTTTCTGCCCATCTGCCATTTATGGCTCTGAGGGCCCCTGGGGGCCAAATGACCAAGAGGGCCCTAAGCTCTGGGGGCCCCAAGTGCCAAAGTGTTGCAGGCCCACCGGGTGCCCAATTGCTTTGTCTGTCATTGAGGAAAACGAATTTTGGCCCCTGGGCTTGGCCCCCTTGGGGCCCCAAGTTATGTTGCCCACCGACAGTTTATTTTGCCCACTGCCAACTTATGCATTGACCATTTGCCCACTTTTCTGCCCATCTGCCATTTATGGCTCTGAGGGCCCCTGGGGGCCAAATGACCAAGAGGGCCCTAAGCTCTGGGGGCCCCAAGTGCCAAAGTGTTGCAGGCCCACCGGGTGCCCAATTGCTTTGTCTGTCATTGAGGAAAACGAATTTTGGCCCCTGGGCTTGGCCCCCTTGGGGCCCCAAGTTATGTTGCCCACCGACAGTTTATTTTGCCCACTGCCAACTTATGCATTGACCATTTGCCCACTTTTCTGCCCATCTGCCATTTATGGCTCTAAGGGCCCCTGGGGGCCAAATGACAAAGAGGGCCCTAAGCTCTGGGGGCCCCAAGTGCCAAAGTGTTGCAGGCCCACCGGGTGCCCAATTGCTTTGTCTGTCATTGAGGAAAACAACTTTTGGCCCCTGGGCTTGGCCCCCTTGGGGCCCCAAGTTATGTTGCCCACTGTCAGTTTATTTTGCCCACTGCCAATTTATGCATTGACCATTTGCCCACTATTCTGCCCATTAGCCCATTAAACTGCCCATCTGCCATTTATGGCTCAGAGGGCCCCTGGGGGCCAAATGACACGAAGGGCCCCAGGCTCTGGGGGCCCCAAGTGCCAAATTACTCCAAGCCCACTGGTGCCCCAATTACTTTGTCTGCAATTGAGGAAAACATCTTTTGGCCCCTGGGCTTGGCCCCCTTGGGGCCCCAAGTTATGTTGCCCACCGACAGTTTATTTTGCCCACTGCCAACATATGCATTGACCATTTGCCCACTTTTCTGCCCATCTGCCATTTATGGCTCTGAGGGCCCCTGGGGGCCAAATGACCAAGAGGGCCCTAAGCTCTGGGGGCCCCAAGTGCCAAAGTGTTGCAGGCCCACCGGGTGCCCAATTGCTTTGTCTGTCATTGAGGAAAACAACTTTTGGCCCCTGGGCTTGGCCCCCTTGGGGCCCCAAGTTATGTTGCCCACTGTCAGTATATTTTGCCCACTGCCAATTTATGCATTGGCCATTTGCCCACTATTCTGCCCATTAGCCAATTAAACTGCCCATCTGCCATTTATGGCTCTTGAGGGCCCCTGGGGGCCAAATGACACAAAGGGCCCCAGGCTCTGGGGGCCCCAAGTGTTAAATTACTCCAAATCCACTGGGTGCCCCAATAACTTTGTCTGCAATTGAGGAAAACATCTTTTGGCCCCTGGCTTGGCCCCCTTGGGGCCCCAAGTTATGTTGCCCACCGACAGTTTAATTTGCCCACTGCCAACATATGCATTGACCATTTGCCCACTTTTCTGCCCATCTGCCATTTATGGCTCTGAGGGCCCCTGGGGGCCAAATGACCAAGAGGGCCCTAAGCTCTGGGGGCCCCAAGTGCCAAAGTGTTGCAGGCCCACCGGGTGCCCAATTGCTTTGTCTGTCATTGAGGAAAACGAATTTTGGCCCCTGGGCTTGGCCCCCTTGGGGCCCCAAGTTATGTTGCCCACCGACAGTTTATTTTGCCCACTGCCAACTTATGCATTGACCATTTGCCCACTTTTCTGCCCATCTGCCATTTATGGCTCTGAGGGCCCCTGGGGGCCAAATGACCAAGAGGGCCCTAAGCTCTGGGGGCCCCAAGTGCCAAAGTGTTGCAGGCCCACCGGGTGCCCAATTGCTTTGTCTGTCATTGAGGAAAACGAATTTTGGCCCCTGGGCTTGGCCCCCTTGGGGCCCCAAGTTATGTTGCCCACCGACAGTTTATTTTGCCCACTGCCAACTTATGCATTGACCATTTGCCCACTTTTCTGCCCATCTGCCATTTATGGCTCTGAGGGCCCCTGGGGGCCAAATGACAAAGAGGGCCCTAAGCTCTGGGGGCCCCAAGTGCCAAAGTGTTGCAGGCCCACCGGGTGCCCAATTGCTTTGTCTGTCATTGAGGAAAACAACTTTTGGCCCCTGGGCTTGGCCCCCTTGGGGCCCCAAGTTATGTTGCCCACTGTCAGTTTATTTTGCCCACTGCCAATTTATGCATTGACCATTTGCCCACTATTCTGCCCATTAGCCCATTAAACTGCCCATCTGCCATTTATGGCTCAGAGGGCCCCTGGGGGCCAAATGACACGAAGGGCCCCAGGCTCTGGGGGCCCCAAGTGCCAAATTACTCCAAGCCCACTGGTGCCCCAATTACTTTGTCTGCAATTGAGGAAAACATCTTTTGGCCCCTGGGCTTGGCCCCCTTGGGGCCCCAAGTTATGTTGCCCACCGACAGTTTATTTTGCCCACTGCCAACATATGCATTGACCATTTGCCCACTTTTCTGCCCATCTGCCATTTATGGCTCTGAGGGCCCCTGGGGGCCAAATGACCAAGAGGGCCCTAAGCTCTGGGGGCCCCAAGTGCCAAAGTGTTGCAGGCCCACCGGGTGCCCAATTGCTTTGTCTGTCATTGAGGAAAACAACTTTTGGCCCCTGGGCTTGGCCCCCTTGGGGCCCCAAGTTATGTTGCCCACTGTCAGTATATTTTGCCCACTGCCAATTTATGCATTGGCCATTTGCCCACTATTCTGCCCATTAGCCAATTAAACTGCCCATCTGCCATTTATGGCTCTTGAGGGCCCCTGGGGGCCAAATGACACAAAGGGCCCCAGGCTCTGGGGGCCCCAAGTGTTAAATTACTCCAAATCCACTGGGTGCCCCAATAACTTTGTCTGCAATTGAGGAAAACATCTTTTGGCCCCTGGCTTGGCCCCCTTGGGGCCCCAAGTTATGTTGCCCACCGACAGTTTAATTTGCCCACTGCCAACATATGCATTGACCATTTGCCCACTTTTCTGCCCATCTGCCATTTATGGCTCTGAGGGCCCCTGGGGGCCAAATGACCAAGAGGGCCCTAAGCTCTGGGGGCCCCAAGTGCCAAAGTGTTGCAGGCCCACCGGGTGCCCAATTGCTTTGTCTGTCATTGAGGAAAACAACTTTTGGCCCCTGGGCTTGGCCCCCTTGGGGCCCCAAGTTATGTTGCCCACTGTCAGTTTATTTTGCCCACTGCCAATTTATGCATTGACCATTTGCCCACTATTCTGCCCATTAGCCCATTAAACTGCCCATCTGCCATTTATGGCTCAGAGGGCCCCTGGGGGCCAAATGACACGAAGGGCCCCAGGCTCTGGGGGCCCCAAGTGCCAAATTACTCCAAGCCCACTGGTGCCCCAATTACTTTGTCTGCAATTGAGGAAAACATCTTTTGGCCCCTGGGCTTGGCCCCCTTGGGGCCCCAAGTTATGTTGCCCACCGACAGTTTATTTTGCCCACTGCCAACTTATGCATTGACCATTTGCCCACTTTTCTGCCCATCTGCCATTTATGGCTCTGAGGGCCCCTGGGGGCCAAATGACCAAGAGGGCCCTAAGCTCTGGGGGCCCCAAGTGCCAAAGTGTTGCAGGCCCACCGGGTGCCCAATTGCTTTGTCTGTCATTGAGGAAAACAACTTTTGGCCCCTGGGCTTGGCCCCCTTGGGGCCCCAAGTTATGTTGCCCACTGTCAGTTTATTTTGCCCACTGCCAATTTATGCATTGGCCATTTGCCCACTATTCTGCCCATTAGCCCATTAAACTGCCCATCTGCCATTTATGGCTCTTGAGGGCCCCTGGGGGCCAAATGACATGAAGGGCCCCAGGCTCTGGGGGCCCCAAGTGCCAAATTACTCCAAACCCACTGTGTGCCCCAATTACTTTGTCTGCAATTGAGGAAAACATCTTTTGGCCCCTGGGCTTGGCCCCCTTGGGGCCCCAAGTTATGTTGTCCACTGACAGTTTATTTTACCCACTTGCAATTTATAACCACTATTCTGGCAAATGGCGATATATTAATAGTTGTTACATAATTATTATGCAAAGGCCAAAGGTCAAAGTCAGCTCACATGGATGCAAGGCCTACAACAGATGGTGTAAAAGACAAAAGTGAGACTGCAAACACACATGCTTCAACATCTGAGAGTGTTACATTTGAATGAAACCTGCAAAACTCACAAGCACATAGATACAATGCAAAGGCCAAAGGTCAAAGTCAGCTCACATGGATGCAAGGCCTACAACAGATGGTGTAAAAGACAAAAGTGAGACTGCAAAGACACATGCTTCAACATCTGAGAGTGTTAAATGTGAATGAAACCTCCAAAACACACAAGCACATAGTTACAATGCAAAGGCCAAAGGTCAAAGTCAGCTCACATGGATGCAAGGCCTACAACACATGGTGTAAAAGACAAAAGTGAGACTGCAAACACACATGCTTCAACATCTGAGAGTGTTACATTTGAATGAAACCTGCAAAACTCACAAGCACATAGATACAATGCAAAGGCCAAAGGTCAAAGTCAGCTCACATGGATGCAAGGCCTACAACAGATGGTGTAAAAGACAAGAGTGAGACTGCAAACACACATGCTTCAACATCTGAGAGTGTTAAATGTGAATGAAACCTGCAAAACTCACAAGCACATAGATACAATGCAAAGGCCAAAGGTCAAAGTCAGCTCACATGGATGCAAGGCCTACAACAGATGGTGTAAAAGACAAAAGTGAGACTGCAAACACACATGCTTCAACATCTGAGAGTGTTACATTTGAATGAAACCTGCAAAACTCACAAGCACATAGATACAATGCAAAGGCCAAAGGTCAAAGTCAGCTCACATGGATGCAAGGCCTACAACAGATGGTGTAAAAGACAAAAGTGAGACTGCAAAGACACATGCTTCAACATCTGAGAGTGTTAAATGTGAATGAAACCTGCAAAACTCACAAGCACATAGTTACAATGCAAAGGCCAAAGGTCAAAGTCAGCTCACATGGATGCAAGGCCTACAACACATGGTGTAAAAGACAAAAGTGAGACTGCAAACACACATGCTTCAACATCTGAGAGTGTTACATTTGAATGAAACCTGCAAAACTCACAAGCACATAGATACAATGCAAAGGCCAAAGGTCAAAGTCAGCTCACATGGATGCAAGGCCTACAACAGATGGTGTAAAAGACAAGAGTGAGACTGCAAAGACACATGCTTCAACATCTGAGAGTGTTAAATGTGAATGAAACCTCCAAAACACACAAGCACATAGTTACAATGCAAAGGCCAAAGGTCAAAGTCAGCTCACATGGATGCAAGGCCTACAACAGATTGTGTAAAAGACAAAAGTGAGACTGCAAAGACACATGCTTCAACATCTGAGAGTGTTAAATGTGAATGAAACCTCCAAAACTCACAAGCACATAGATACAATGCAAAGGCCAAAGGTCAAAGTCAGCTCACATGGATGCAAGGCCTACAACAGATGGTGTAAAAGACAAGAGTGAGACTGCAAACACACATGCTTCAACATCTGAGAGTGTTACCTTTGAATGAAACCTGCAAAACTCACAAGCACATAGATACAATGCAAAGGCCAAAGGTCAAAGTCAGCTCACATGGATGCAAGGCCTACAACAGATGGTGTAAAAGACAAGAGTGAGACTGCAAACACATGCTTCAACATCTGAGACTCTTAAATGTGAATGAAACCTCCAAAACACACAAGCACATAGTTACAATGCAAAGGCCAAAGGTCAAAGTCAGCTCACATGGATGCAAGGCCTACAACAGATGGTGTAAAAGACAAGAGTGAGACTGCAAACACATGCTTCAACATCTGAGACTCTTAAATGTGAAGGTTAGGGTTACGTCTCTAGGAAGTTCCTTGGCCGAGTTGACGTTTGCCACTTTAGAAAATTTGTGAAAAACGCTTGTATTCAGAGCTCATTTACTCGGCCGAGGAAGGTCGGAGAGACTTACGTTTGGCTTTGTTGGAAAGGCACGAACCAGACCTTTCCACCAACTCTAAGGTCAAGGACGTGGCCCTCTCGGGGGCGGAGCTACGGGTTCTTGAAAATGGGTGAAAAAGGCTTGGACTTAGTGGTTTTTTTGTGTGTGAAACAGGCGAAATAGACTAAAGTTTAGGGCTCTTTTGCTTGGCCTAGGAAGGTCGTAGAGACTTACCTTTGGATTCGTTGGAAAGGCCCGAACCAGACCTTTCCAACAAGCCCAAGGTCAAGGACGTGGCCCTCTCGGGGGCGGAGCAACGGGCATTTGAATATATAAGTTCATTTCTTATATCTCAGGAAGGGGAGGTCCTAGAGACATGGGGGTGGGGGCGTTTTAAAGGGGACAGAGAGAGCTTTCAAACGACACCAACCCCACGTCTCTACGACCTTCTTTGGCCGAGTTGCTGTTTACCACTTTAGAAAATGTGTGAAAAACGCTTATATTCTGAGCTCATTTTCTCGACCAAGGAAGGTCGGTGAGACTTACGTTTGGATTCGTTGGAAAGGCCCTAACCAGACCTTTCCAACGACTCCAAGGTCTAGGACGTGGGCCTCTCGGGGGCGGAGCTACGGGCATTGAAAATAGTGAAAAAGTAAACTATTCGTGGCTTTATATCTTGGCCCACCAAGATCGGAGAGACGTACACTTGGGTTCGTTGGAAAGCCCCGAACCAGACCTTTATTCCAAGCCTGAGGTCGAGGGTGTGGCCCTCTCGAGGGCGTAGCCACGGGCATTTGAATATATAAGCTCATTTGTTACATCTCCGGAAGGGGAGGTCCTAGAGACCTGGAGGTGGGGGCGTTTTAAAGGGGGCCGAGAGTGCTCTCAAATGACACCAACCGCACGTCTCTACGACGTTCCTTGGCCGAGTTGGTGTTTTCCGAATTGGACGTGGACTTAAAACTAGGGTTAGGGCTAGGTTTGGCAACTCGGCTTGGGTAAACACCGCAGCGATGCAATTTCGACACGTAGACAGTGACGGGACATGTAACGGGAGGGCGGAGTTTCAGAGTCGAGCGGCCTTTCTAGCCTGTGCGGGAGATCGCCCGACTCAGATTTATCACAGTGTGCCTTCGCGGTCTTTGCCAATCTTTTCGGCCATAGCGGTGCCTAAACAATGTCGCAGGGTACCGCCGTCGCATGGGGCGCATCAGGGACTATTGACGACAAACATACTCAAAAATCGTAACGATCGGGACACGTCAGCGTAGCCGCTACGGAAAAGAATTGCCATAAATTGAGCATTGGCTTCTTCCGAAAAGGTGCCGCATGCCCCAAATCGCATGACTCGGCACGTCCCGGGCCACCGGGCGACATATTGACACCGGGTGCCGAAAAGGGAATCTTGCGACATTTGAGGCAAAAACCTCTTCGAACCTTCTGGTGCACTTACGCCTCTAGGCCGTATCGGCGAGGCTCCGAAACGGAACGACATGCGGTTCCGAATCCCGCCGGACTGCGGAACGTCGCGCACCGACAGCGCCTCGCCAGCTGTGCATCATACTGAAAGTTCAGGCCAATCAGACTTTTCCTCATCGCGTCGGTTACGCCGCTATTCTGCCCGATTGCAATTTAGTCCATGCAACCAATCGCAATAAACACACCCCAAACTATGTCCGTCGCATGCCGGGACAGAGGCGGTACTCATACGTCGAGCTCGGCCTGACAGAACCCCCCTGAGCCGCACGGGGCACTGCCCACGCGCAATCGGAATAAAATGCCATTGAAATGAATTGACTGCCATTGGAGTAGGCCACAAAAAAGATGAACGGGCATAAACTGAACACGGGCATTTCCCCGCAAGGCCTTAGAAAGTCCCCAGGACCCCAAAAATGAACATCGTCAGGCCCCCGGGTCCCCCGATTCATACCCCTGAAGCACAAATGCGTGCGTCGCAAGGCTGGTTTCAGAAACCTCCCCAAAAAACTCCTCATTTTTGCCATGCATGGACTTTGCCAAAATTGCATTTTCACCAAAAATCTGATTTCTATGTTAAATTGCAATTGATTTTAGAGCTTAACCGTTTCGGGTACCGCACCGCAGGCCGGTGACGTGCCGGCTCCTGCGATTTCGTACAAGTACCACCAAGCGGACCCGTACGGGAGCTGTCCCATTCCCCCATTAAACAATGCATTTTTCAAAATGAGTAGGCCACAAAAAGGACAAAAGGATAAATTGGAAGTGGACTTAAAACTAGGGTTAGGGCTAGGGTTGGCAACTCGGCTCGGGTGAACCCCGCACCGATGCAATTTTGACACGTGGACGGTGGCGTGCCACGTTACGGGAGCCGGGAGTTTCGGAGTCGAGCGTCCTTACTCGCCCCGCGCGGGAGATCGCCCGACTCCGATTTATCACAGTATGCATTCGCGGTCTTTGCCAATCTTTTCGGCCATAGCGGCGCCTAAACAAGGTCTCAGGATAACGCCGTCGCATGGGGCGCATCAGGGACCATTGACGATAAACATACTAAAAAATCGTAACGATTGGAGCGCGTCAGCGTAACCGCTATGGAAAAGAATGGCCGTAAATTGAACGCGACCTTTTTCCAGGAAGGTTCCGCAGGCCCCAAATCGCACGACTCGGCACGTCCCGGGTCACCGGGCGACATATTGACACCGGGTGCCGAAAAGGGAATCTTGCGACATTTTAGGCAAAAAACCTCTTCAAAGCTGTCTTGTGCTCTTACGCGCCTAGACCCTTTCGACGAGGCTCCGAAACGGAACGACATGCGGTTCCGAATCACGCGGGACTGCGGAACGTCGCGCACCGACAGCGCCTCGCCAGCCGTGCATCATACTGAAAGTTCAGGCCAATCGGACTTTTCCTCATCGCGTCGGTTACGCCGCTATTCTGCCCGATCGCAATTTAGTCCATGCAACCAATCGCAATAAACACACCCCAAACTATGTCCGTCGCATGCCGGGACAGAGGCGGTACTCATACGTCGAGCTCGGCCTGACAGAACCCCCCTGAGCCGCACGGGGCACCGCCCACGCGCAATCGGAATAAAATGCCATTGAAATGAATTGAGTGCCATTGGAGTAGGCCACAAAAAAGATGAACGGGCATAAACTGAACACGGGCATTTCCCCGCAAGGCCTTAGAAAGTCCCCAGGACCCCAAAAATGAACACCGTCAGGCCCCCGGGTCCCCCGATTCATACCCCTGAAGCACAAATGCGTGCGTCGCAAGGCTGGTTTCAGAAACCTCCCCAAAAAACTCCTCATTTTTGCCATGCATGGACTCTGCCAAAATTGCATTTTCACCAAAAATCTGATTTCTATGTTAAATTGCAATTGATTTTAGAGCTTAACCGTTTCGGGTGCCGCACCGCAGGCCGGTGACGTGCCGGCTCCTGCGATTTCGTACAAGTACCACCAAGCGGACCCGTACGGGAGCTGTCCCATTCCCCCATTAAACAATGCATTTTTCAAAATGAGTAGGCCACAAAAAGGACAAAAGGATAAATTGGAAGTGGACTTAAAACTAGGGTTAGGGCTAGGGTTGGCAACTCGGCTCGGGTGAACCCCGCACCGATGCAATTTTGACACGTGGACGGTTGGCGTGCCACGTTACGGGAGCCGGGAGTTTCGGAGTCGAGCGTCCTTTCTCGCCCCGCGCGGGAGATCGCCCGACTCCGATTTATCGCAGTATGCCTTCGCGGTCTTTGCCAATCTTTTCGGCCATAGCGGCGCCTAAACAAGGTCGCAGGATAACGCCGTCGCATGGGGCGCATCAGGGACCATTGACGATAAACATACTAAAAAATCGTAACGATCGGAGCGCGTCAGCGTAACCGCTACGGAAAAGAATGGCCGTAAATTGAACGCGACCTTTTTCCGGGAAGGTTCCGCAGGCCCCAAATCGCACGACTCGGCACGTCCCGGGTCACCGGGCGACATATTGACGGCAGGTGCCGAAAAGGGGATGTTGCGACATTTTAGGCAAAAAACCTCTTCAAAGCTGTCTTGTGCTCTTACGCGCCTAGACCCTTTCGACGAGGCTCCGAATCGGAGGGTCGCGCGCTTTCGAATCACGCGGGAGTGAGGAACCTCACGCGCCGACCCTTCCTCGCTCCCCGCGTGACATACCAAAAGATCGAGACCGTCGGACTTTTCCTTGCCGTGTCCGTTAAGTCGCTATTGTGCCCGATCGCCATTTACACTTGTTCGCCATTTTCACAAGTTTTCATTTGTCGAGCTGCCCCGGGAGCCTTCCCGGGCACCGAAAACGGACTC
Organism: Misgurnus anguillicaudatus; assembly: GCF_027580225.2. Lineage (NCBI taxonomy): Eukaryota > Metazoa > Chordata > Actinopteri > Cypriniformes > Cobitidae > Misgurnus > Misgurnus anguillicaudatus. The sequence goes on from NC_073341.2 coordinate 41,734,719, forward strand.
AGAGGTAACGTTCGGGCCCTCGAACGACCGTCCGGGGGCGTTCGGATCCAGGGCCGCGTCCTGCCAAACTTGGCCCCAGAAAGACCCAGAGGCCCGTGCCCCGGGGCGACGAGAGACGATGTTCCGCACGTCACGTAGAGCAAAGTCCCGAACACGGGGCACGTTCCTAGGGCGTACGGGAGATCGAACAGTTTCCCATTAAATCAATGTTATTTTTGTACTGGCCCCGCGGTCGTCATCGGAACGGGAGCACCGCTCCGTCCCGGAGGCTTCCCGGGGTCCGAAAACGGACGCACGGGTACGTTTCGGGCCTCCGAACGACCCGCCGGAGGCGTTCGGCCACGAGGCGGGCTCCTGCCAAACTTGGCCGTGGATAGACCCAGACGCCCGTGCTCCGTGGCGACAAAAGCCGAGGCTCGGCACGTCGCGTAAAGCAAAGTCTCGGCCCCTGGTGAAGTTCCCGCGGCGTACGGGAGATCGAACAGTTTCCCATTAAATCAATGTTATTTTTGTACAGGCCCCGCGGTCGTCGCCGAAACGGGCGCCCCGCGCCGTCGCACAGGCCGCCGGGTAAGCTTAAATGGCAGCAGGGTGGAACACTTGCTCTGTGGGAATGATGAAGACTACTAATGGGTCAGTGGGCATTATAGTGGCTCTGTGGGCGACGAGGAAGACTATGATGAAGGTTTAATTGGCATCTGGGCATAATAGGGCTTTTACGGCCTCAATGAACAACAATAATAGGTAAGTGGGTAAAATAATGCTTTGGCGGGCAGGGGGGGGAGACCCCCAATGCAAAAAAAGCCCCCGTGGACAAATAAGGGCTTGGTGGTCTGTCTGAGGGACACTAATGGGTAAGGGGGCATTATAGTGGCTCTGTGGGCGATGAGGAAGACTATGAAGAAGATTTAATTGGCATCTGGGCATAATAGGGCTTTTACGGCCTCAATGAACAACAATAATAGGTAAGTGGGTAAAATAATGCTTTGGTGGGCAGGCAGACAGGACCCCCAATGCAAATAAAGCCCCCACGGACACAAAAAGGGCTTGGTGGTCTGCCACTACGTAGCCCACGGCTCAAGGGTGCCCCTGGTGGTGTCCATTTCGCCAATAGTGGGGGTCTTGGGGTCCTTCCTGGCGAGTAAGGGCAAAGTGACACGTAGTCATCGAGTTAAAGGGCAAACGGGTGACCACGAAAGGGGAGCAAGCCAACGGACCCACTATGTAGACAATGGCAATTTATTTGAATGGGCGAAAATCCCACCAACCCCCTAAATTCCCTTACCCGGAGCTTTTCGGCGACGCCGGCCCCGAGTCCGTGCGACCCCGGGGACCGGAGATACTTCCGGTCGAATTTAGGAAAACTTCGAACGGCCGTATCTCGGGCGCCTCGGGCCCGGGGCCTTCGAACTTGGGGTCGGTCGGTCCGCCGGAGGGGCCCTTTCGAACGAGCCCACCCGCGAGTATCTGGCCCCTTCCGCGGCGGAGATACGGGGGGCCGTCTCCGGATTTTCCCACTGCCGCTGCACGGGCGCCTTAAGTCCGAGGACGTCGCCCTCAGGGTCGGTCGCTCTACCCGAGGGGACCTTTCGAACGAGCCCGCCCTCGACCCTCCGACCCTTTTCGCGGCCGAGATACGGCGGTTCGAAAAAAAAAAACGCTCGTCCGGAGTTCGCGCGCCCGTAGCGTCCGCTGCGTTCGTCCGCCGGAGGCGCGGCCGGTCTCGTTCGAAAGGTCTCTCTCGGGGCTTTCAGGGGACGTCAGCCTCGGGTCCGTGCGACCCCGGGGGCCGGAGATACGGACTTCCACCGCTGCACCTTTAAACGGCCGTAGCTCGGGCGCCTTAAGACCGAGACCTTAGCCCTTTGGGTCCCTCATCCTCCAGGAGGGGCCCTTTCCAACGACCCCACCCACGTCTCCGTACCCCCTTCCCCGGCCGAGATACGACCCCGGGAACATCGCCCCGTCAACCCGACCACCGTGCACCCGAGGCCGGCTTTGGACCCCGCGACGGACACCCTGGAGCTCGTACCCGGCGCACCGTTCGGTCCCTGCCATCCCACTCTTAAGCACTCCCCCACCGGACTAAGCCCCATCCTCCCGGCCCTTCTGGAGAACCAAACAGTTGGTCAACCCCAAAATTTCTCCAACCGTTGGTCAACCCGAAAGATTTTCCAGCAGTTGGTCAACCCCAATCGACTTAGGTTTTGGAGCGTTCGCCTTTCCAGCAGTTGGTCAACCTCAATCGACTTAGGTTTTGGAGCGTTCGAGTTTCCTGCAGTTGGTCAACCTCAATCGACTTAGGTTTTGGAGTGTTCGCGTTTCCAGCAGTTGGTCAACCTCAATCGACTTAGGGTCTGGAGCTTTCGCCTCTCCAGCAGTTGGTCAACCCCAACGACTTAGGCTCTTGAGCTTTCACTTCTCCAGCAGTTGGTCAACCCCATCGACTTAGGTTCTGGGGCGTTCGCTTCTCCTGCCATAGACTTAGGTTCTAGAGCTTTCGCCTCTCCGACAGTTGGTCAACCCCAATCGACTTAGGCTCTGGAGCTTTCACTTCTCCAGCAGTTGGTCAACCCCATCGACTTAGGTTCTGGAGCTTTCGCCTCTCCGACAGTTTGTCAACCCCGATCGACTTAGCTATATACCTGATGGCACCTGTTCGCCCTACCGTCCCCCGCGAAGGGGGAACCCGCCGGGTCCGCGGCCGGGAGGGTGCGCCTCGGTCGGCCCGGGGGACTGGAGATACTTCCGGTCGAAAATCCGAATTTCGTTACAGCGCCGCTCCGGCGCCTCGGGCCCGGGTTCTTCGACCTTCGGGTCGGTCGGTCCGCCGGAGGGGCCCTTTCGAACGAGCCCACCCGCGAGTATCTGGCCCTTTCCGCAACGGAGATACGGGGTGCCGTCTCCGGATTTTCCCACGGCCGCTGCTCGGGCGCCTTAAGTCCCAGGACGTCGCCCTCGGGGTCGGTCGCTCTACCCGAGGGGACCTTTCGAACGAGCCCGCCCTCGACCCTCCGACCCTTTCCGCGGCCGAGATACGGCGGTTCAAAAAAAAAAAACGCTCGTCCGGAGTTTGCTCGCCCGTAGCGTCCGCTGCGTTCGTCCGCCGGAAGCGCGGCCGGTCTCGTTCGAAAGGTCTTTCCCGGGGCTTTCCGGCGACGCCGGGCCCGAGTCCATGCGACCCCGTGGACCGGAGATACTTCCGGTCGAATATCCGAATTTCGTTACCGTGCCGCTCCGGCGCCTCGGGTCCGGGGCCTTCGAACTTCGGGTCGATTGGTCCGCCGGAGGGGCCCTTTCGAACAAGCCCACCCGCGAGTATCTGGCTCTTTCCGCGGCGGAGATACGGGGGGCCGTCACCGGATTTTCCCACGGCCGCTGCTCGGGCGCCTTAAGTCCGAGGACGTCGCGCTCGGGGTCGGTCGCTCTACCCGAGGGGACCTTTCGAACGAGCCCGCCCTCGACCCTCCGACCCTTTCCGCGGCCGAGATACGGCGGATCGAAAAAAAAAAAAACGCTGGTCCGGAGTTCGCGCGCCCGTAGCGTCCGCTGCGTTCGTCCGCAGGAGGCGCGGCCGGTCTCGTTCGAAAGGTCTTTCCCGGGGCTTTCCGGCGACGCCGGCCCCGAGTCCGTGCGACCCCGGGGACCGGAGATACTTCCGGTCGAATTTCGGAAAACTTCGAACGGCCGTATCTCGGGCGCCTCGGGCCCGAAGCGTTCGAACTTCGGGTCGGTCGGTCCGCCGGAGGGGCCCTTTCGAACGAGCCCACCCGCGAGAATCTGGCCCCTTCCGCGGCGGAGATACGGGGGGCCGTCTCCGGATTTTCCCACTGCCGCTGCTCGGGCGCCTTAAGTCCGAGGACGTCGCCCTCGGGGTCGGTCGCTCTACCCGAGGAGACCTTTCGAACGAGCCCGCCCTCGACCCTCCGACCCTTTTCGCGGCCGAGATACGGCGGTTCGAAAAAAAAAAAACGCTCGTCCGGAGTTCGCGCGCCCGTAGCGTCCGCTGCGTTCGTCCGCCGGAGGCGCGGCCGGTCTCGTTCGGAAGGTCTTTCCCGGGGATTTCCGGCGACGCCGGCCCCGAGTCCGTGCGACCCCGGGGACCGGAGATACTTCCGGTCGAATTTCGGAAAACTTCGAACGGTGGTATCTCAGGCGCCTCGGGCCCGAAGCCTTCGAACTTCGGGTCGGTCGGTCCGCCGGAGGGGCCCTTTCGAACGAGCCCACCCGCGAGTATCTGGCCCCTTCCGCGGCGGAGATACGGGGGGCCGTCTCCGGATTTTCCCACTGCCGCTGCTCGGGCGCCTTAAGTCCGAGGACGTCGCCCTCGGGGTCGGTCGCTCTACCCGAGGGGACCTTTCGAACGAGCCCGCCCTCGACCCTCCGACCCTTTCCGCGGCCGAGATACGGCGGTTCGAAAAAAAAAAAACACTCGTCCGGAGTTTGCTCGCCCGTAGCGTCCGCTGCGTTCGTCCGCCGGAGGCGAGACTGGTCTCGTTCGAAAGGTCTTTCCTGGGGCTTTCCGGCGACGCCGGCCCCGAGTCCGTGCGACCCCGGGGGCCGGAGATACGGACTTCCACCGCTGCACATTTAAACGGCCGTAGCTCGGGCGCCTTAAGACCGAGACCTTAGCCCTTTGGGTCCCTCATCCTCCAGGAGGGGCCCTTTCCAACGACCCCACCCCCGTCTCCGTACCCCCTTCCCCGGCCGAGATACGACCCCGGGAACATCGCCCCGTCAACCCGACCACCGTGCACCCGAGGCCGGCTTTGGACCCCGCGACGGACACCCTGGAGCTCGTACCCGGCGCACCGTTCGGTCCCTGCCATCCCACTCTTAAGCACTCCCCCACCGGACTAAGCCCCATCCTCCCGGCCCTTCTGGAGAACCAAACAGTTGGTCAACCCCAAAATTTCTCCAACCGTTGGTCAACCCGAAAGATTTTCCAGCAGTTGGTCAACCCCAATCGACTTAGGTTTTGGAGCGTTCGCGTTTCCAGCAGTTGGTCAACCTCAATCGACTTAGGTTTTGGAGCGTTCGAGTTTCCAGCAGTTGGTCAACCTCAATCGACTTAGGTTCTAGAGCTTTCGCCTCTCCGACAGTTGGTCAACCCCAATTGACTTAGGCTCTGGAGCTTTCACTTCTCCAGCAGTTGGTCAACCCCATCGACTTTGTTTCTGGAGCTTTCGCCTCTCCGACAGTTGGTCAACCCCGATCGACTTAGCTATATAACTGATGGCACCTGTTCGCCCTACCCGTTGGGTCCGCGGCCGGGAGGGTGCGCCTCGGTCGGCCCGGGGGACCGGAGATACTTCCGGTCGAAAATCCGAATTTCGTTACAACGCCGCTCCGGCGCCTCGGGCCCGGGTCCTTCGACCTTCGGGTCGGTCGGTCCGCCGGAGGGGCCCTTTCGAACGAGCCCACCCGCGAGTATCTGGCCCTTTCCGCAGCGGAGATACGGGGTGCCGTCTCCGGAATTTCCCACGGCCGCTGCTCGGGCGCCTTAAATCCCAGGACGTCGCCCTCGGGGTCGGTCGCTCTACCCGAGGGGACCTTTCGAACGAGCCCGCCCTCGACCCTCCGACCCTTTCCGCGGCCGAGATACGGCGGATCAAAAAAAAAAACGCTGGTCCGGAGTTCGCGCGCCCGTAGCGTCCGCTGCGTTCGTCCGCCGGAGGCGCGGCCGGTCTCGTTCGAAAGGTCTTTCCCGGGGCTTTCCGGCGACGCCGGCCCCGAGTCCGTGCGACCCCGTGGACCGGAGATACTTCCGGTCGAATATCCGAATTTCGTTCCCGCGCCGCTCCGGCGCCTCGGGCCCGGGCCCTTCGACCTTCGGGTCGATTGGTCCGCCGGAGGGGCCCTTTCGATCGAGCCCACCCGCGAGTATCTGGCCCTTTCCGCGGCGGAGATACGGGGGGCCGTCTCCGGATTTTCCCGCGGCCGCTGCTCGAGCGCCTTAAGTCCGAGGACGTCGCCCTCCCGGTCGGTCGCTCTACCCGAGGGGACCTTTCGAACGAGCCCGCCCTCGACCCTCCGACCCTTTCCGCGGCCGAGATACTGCGGATCGAAAAAAAAAAACGCTGGTCCGGAGTTCGCGCGCCCGTAGCGTCCGCTGCGTTCGTCCGCCGGAGGCGCGGCCGGTCTCGTTCGAAAGGTCTTTCCCGGGGCTTTCCGGCGACGCCGGCCCCGAGTCCGTGCGACCCCGTGGACCGGAGATACTTCCGGTCGAATATCCGAATTTCGTTCCCGCGCCGCTCCGGCGCCTCGGGCCCGGGGCCTTCGACCTTCGGGTCGATTGGTCCGCCGGAGGAGCCCTTTCGAACGAGCCCACCCGCGAGTATCTGGCCCTTTCCCCGGCGGAGATACGGGGGGCCGTCTCCGGATTTTCCCACGGCCGCTGCTCGGGCGCCTTAAGTCCGAGGACGTCGCCCTCGGGGTCGGTCGCTCTACCCGAGGGGACCTTTCGAACGAGCCCGCCCTCGACCCTCCGACCCTTTCCGCGGCCGAGATACGGCGGTTCGAAAAAAAAAAAAAAAACGCTCGTCCGGAGTTTGCTCGCCCGTAGCGTCCGCTGCGTTCGTCCGCCGGAGGCGTGACCGGTCTCGTTCGAAAGGTCTTTCCAGGGGCTTTCCGGCGACGCCGGCCACGAGTCCTTGCGACCCCGTGGACCGAAGATACTTCCGGTCGAATATCCGAATTTCGTTCCCGCGCCGCTCCGGCGCCTCGGGCCCGGGGCCTTCGACCTTCGGGTCGATTGGTCCGCCGGAGGAGCCCTTTCGAACGAGCCCACCCGCGAGTATCTGGCCCTTTCCGCGGCGGAGATACGGGGGGCCGTCTCCGGATTTTCCCACGGCCGCTGCTCGGGCGCCTTAAGTCCGAGGACGTCGCCCTCGGGGTCGGTCGCTCTACCCGAGGGGACCTTTCGAACGAGCCCGCCTCGACCCTCCGACCCTTTCCGCGGCCGAGATACGGCGGTTCGAAAAAAAAAAAACGCTCGTCCGGAGTTCGCGCGCCCGTAGCGTCCGCTGCGTTCGTCCGCCGGAGGCGCGGCCGGTCTCGTTCGAAAGGTCTCTCTCGGGGCTTTCCGGGGACACCAGCCTCGGGTCCGTGCGACCCCGGGGGCCGGAGATACGGACTTCCACCGCTGCACATTTAAACGGCCGTAGCTCGGGCGCCTTAAGACCGAGACCTTAGCCCTTTGGGTCCCTCATCCTCCAGGAGGGGCCCTTTCCAACGACCCCACCCCCGTCTCCGTACCCCCTTCCCCGGCCGAGATACGACCCCGGGAACATCGCCCCGTCAACCCGACCACCGTGCACCCGAGGCCGGCTTTGGACCCCGCGACGGACACCCTGGAGCTCGTACCCGGCGCACCGTTCGGTCCCTGCCATCCCACTCTTAAGCACTCCCCCACCGGACTAAGCCCCATCCTCCCGGCCCTTCTGGAGAACCAAACAGTTGGTCAACCCCAAAATTTCTCCAACCGTTGGTCAACCCGAAAGATTTTCCAGCAGTTGGTCAACCCCAATCGACTTAGGTTTTGGAGCGTTCGCGTTTCCAGCAGTTGGTCAACCTCAATCGACTTAGGTTTTGGAGCGTTCGAGTTTCCAGCAGTTGGTCAACCTTAATCGACTTAGGTTCTAGAGCTTTCGCCTCTCCGACAGTTGGTCAACCCCAATTGACTTAGGCTCTGGAGCTTTCACTTCTCCAGCAGTTGGTCAACCCCATCGACTTAGGTTCTGGAGCTTTCGCCTCTCCGACAGTTGGTCAACCCCGATCGACTTAGCTATATAACTGATGGCACCTGTTCGCCCTACCCGTTGGGTCCGCGGCCGGGAGGGTGCGCCTCGGTCGGCCCGGGGGACCGGAGATACTTCCGGTCGAAAATCCGAATTTCGTTACAGCGCCGCTCCGGCGCCTCGGGCCCGGGTCCTTCGACCTTCGGGTCGGTCGGTCCGCCGGAGGGGCCCTTTCGAACGAGCCCACCCGCGAGTATCTGGCCCTTTCCGCAGCGGAGATACGGGGTGCCGTCTCCGGAATTTCCCATGGCCGCTGCTCGGGCGCCTTAAATCCCAGGACGTCGCCCTCGGGGTCGGTCGCTCTACCCGAGGGGACCTTTCGAACGAGCCCGCCCTCGACCCTCCGACCCTTTCCGCGGCCGAGATACGGCGGATCGAAAAAAAAAAACGCTGGTCCGGAGTTCGCGCGCCCGTAGCGTCCGCTGCGTTCGTCCGCCGGAGGCGCGGCCGGTCTCGTTCGAAAGGTCTTTCCCGGGGCTTTCCGGCGACGCCGGCGACGCCGGCCCCGAGTCCGTGCGACCCCGTGGACCGGAGACACTTCCGGTCGAATATCCGAATTTCGTTCCCGCGCCGCTCCGGCGCCTCGGGCCCGGGGCCTTCGACCTTCGGGTCGATTGGTCCGCCGGAGGGGCCCTTTCGATCGAGCCCACCCGCGAGTATCTGGCCCTTTCCGCGGCGGAGATACGGGGGGCCGTCTCCGGATTTTCCCACGGCCGCTGCTCGAGCGCCTTAAGTCCGAGGACGTCGCCCTCGCGGTCGGTCGCTCTACCCGAGGGGACCTTTCGAACGAGCCCGCCCTCGACCCGCCGACCCTTTCCGCGGCCGAGATACGGCGGATCGAAAAAAAAAAACGCTGGTCCGGAGTTCGCGCGCCCGTAGCGTCCGCTGCGTTCGTCCGCCGGAGGCGCGGCCGGTCTCGTTCGAAAGGTCTTTCCCGGGGCTTTCCGGCGACGGCGGCCCCGAGTCCGTGCGACCCCGTGGACCGGAGATACTTCCGGTCGAATATCCGAATTTCGTTCCCGCGCCGCTCCGGCGCCTCGGGCCCGGGGCCTTCGACCTTCGGGTCGATTGGTCCGCCGGAAGGGCCCTTTCGATCGAGCCCACCCTCGAGTATCTGGCCCTTTCCGCGGCGGAGATACGGGGGGCCGTCTCCGGATTTTCCCACGGCCGCTGCTCGGGCGCCTTAAGTCCGAGGACGTCGCCCTCGGGGTCGGTCGCTCTACCCGAGGGGACCTTTCGAACGAGCCCGCCCTCGACCCTCCGACCCTTTCCGCGGCCGAGATACGGCGGATCGAAAAAAAAACACGCTGGTCCGGAGTTCGCGCGCCCGTAGCGTCCGCTGCGTTCGTCCGCCGGAGGCGCGGCCGGTCTCGTTCGAGAGGTCTTTCCAGGGGCTTTCCGGCGACGCCGGCCCCGAGTCCGTGCGACCCCGTGGACCGGAGATACTTCCGGTCGAATATCCGAATTTCGTTCCCGCGCCGCTCCGGCGCCTCGGGCCCGGGGCCTTCGACCTTCGGGTCGATTGGTCCGCCGGAGGAGCCCTTTCGAACGAGCCCACCCGCGAGTATCTGGCCCTTTCCGCGGCGGAGATACGGGGGGCCGTCTCCGGATTTTCCCACGGCCGCTGCTCGGGCGCCTTAAGTCCGAGGACGTCGCCCTCGGGGTCGGTCGCTCTACCCGAGGGGACCTTTCGAACGAGCCCGCCTCGACCCTCCGACCCTTTCCGCGGCCGAGATACGGCGGTTCGAAAAAAAAAAAACGCTCGTCCGGAGTTCGCGCGCCCGTAGCGTCCGCTGCGTTCGTCCGCCGGAGGCGCGGCCGGTCTCGTTCGAAAGGTCTCTCTCGGGGCTTTCCGGGGACACCAGCCTCGGGTCCGTGCGACCCCGGGGGCCGGAGATACGGACTTCCACCGCTGCACATTTAAACGGCCGTAGCTCGGGCGCCTTAAGACCGAGACCTTAGCCCTTTGGGTCCCTCATCCTCCAGGAGGGGCCCTTTCCAACGACCCCACCCCCGTCTCCGTACCCCCTTCCCCGGCCGAGATACGACCCCGGGAACATCGCCCCGTCAACCCGACCACCGTGCACCCGAGGCCGGCTTTGGACCCCGCGACGGACACCCTGGAGCTCGTACCCGGCGCACCGTTCGGTCCCTGCCATCCCACTCTTAAGCACTCCCCCACCGGACTAAGCCCCATCCTCCCGGCCCTTCTGGAGAACCAAACAGTTGGTCAACCCCAAAATTTCTCCAACCGTTGGTCAACCCGAAAGATTTTCCAGCAGTTGGTCAACCCCAATCGACTTAGGTTTTGGAGCGTTCGCGTTTCCAGCAGTTGGTCAACCTCAATCGACTTAGGTTTTGGAGCGTTCGAGTTTCCAGCAGTTGGTCAACCTCAATCGACTTAGGTTCTAGAGCTTTCGCCTCTCCGACAGTTGGTCAACCCCAATTGACTTAGGCTCTGGAGCTTTCACTTCTCCAGCAGTTGGTCAACCCCATCGACTTTGTTTCTGGAGCTTTCGCCTCTCCGACAGTTGGTCAACCCCGATCGACTTAGCTATATAACTGATGGCACCTGTTCGCCCTACCCGTTGGGTCCGCGGCCGGGAGGGTGCGCCTCGGTCGGCCCGGGGGACCGGAGATACTTCCGGTCGAAAATCCGAATTTCGTTACAACGCCGCTCCGGCGCCTCGGGCCCGGGTCCTTCGACCTTCGGGTCGGTCGGTCCGCCGGAGGGGCCCTTTCGAACGAGCCCACCCGCGAGTATCTGGCCCTTTCCGCAGCGGAGATACGGGGTGCCGTCTCCGGAATTTCCCACGGCCGCTGCTCGGGCGCCTTAAATCCCAGGACGTCGCCCTCGGGGTCGGTCGCTCTACCCGAGGGGACCTTTCGAACGAGCCCGCCCTCGACCCTCCGACCCTTTCCGCGGCCGAGATACGGCGGATCAAAAAAAAAAAAACGCTGGTCCGGAGTTCGCGCGCCCGTAGCGTCCGCTGCGTTCGTCCGCCGGAGGCGCGGCCGGTCTCGTTCGAAAGGTCTTTCCCGGGGCTTTCCGGCGACGCCGGCCCCGAGTCCGTGCGACCCCGTGGACCGGAGATACTTCCGGTCGAATATCCGAATTTCGTTCCCGCGCCGCTCCGGCGCCTCGGGCCCGGGCCCTTCGACCTTCGGGTCGATTGGTCCGCCGGAGGGGCCCTTTCGATCGAGCCCACCCGCGAGTATCTGGCCCTTTCCGCGGCGGAGATACGGGGGGCCGTCTCCGGATTTTCCCGCGGCCGCTGCTCGAGCGCCTTAAGTCCGAGGACGTCGCCCTCCCGGTCGGTCGCTCTACCCGAGGGGACCTTTCGAACGAGCCCGCCCTCGACCCTCCGACCCTTTCCGCGGCCGAGATACTGCGGATCGAAAAAAAAAACGCTGGTCCGGAGTTCGCGCGCCCGTAGCGTCCGCTGCGTTCGTCCGCCGGAGGCGCGGCCGGTCTCGTTCGAAAGGTCTTTCCCGGGGCTTTCCGGCGACGCCGGCCCCGAGTCCGTGCGACCCCGTGGACCGGAGATACTTCCGGTCGAATATCCGAATTTCGTTCCCGCGCCGCTCCGGCGCCTCGGGCCCGGGGCCTTCGACCTTCGGGTCGATTGGTCCGCCGGAGGAGCCCTTTCGAACGAGCCCACCCGCGAGTATCTGGCCCTTTCCCCGGCGGAGATACGGGGGGCCGTCTCCGGATTTTCCCACGGCCGCTGCTCGGGCGCCTTAAGTCCGAGGACGTCGCCCTCGGGGTCGGTCGCTCTACCCGAGGGGACCTTTCGAACGAGCCCGCCCTCGACCCTCCGACCCTTTCCGCGGCCGAGATACGGCGGTTCGAAAAAAAAAAAAAAACGCTCGTCCGGAGTTTGCTCGCCCGTAGCGTCCGCTGCGTTCGTCCGCCGGAGGCGTGACCGGTCTCGTTCGAAAGGTCTTTCCAGGGGCTTTCCGGCGACGCCGGCCACGAGTCCTTGCGACCCCGTGGACCGAAGATACTTCCGGTCGAATATCCGAATTTCGTTCCCGCGCCGCTCCGGCGCCTCGGGCCCGGGGCCTTCGACCTTCGGGTCGATTGGTCCGCCGGAGGAGCCCTTTCGAACGAGCCCACCCGCGAGTATCTGGCCCTTTCCGCGGCGGAGATACGGGGGGCCGTCTCCGGATTTTCCCACGGCCGCTGCTCGGGCGCCTTAAGTCCGAGGACGTCGCCCTCGGGGTCGGTCGCTCTACCCGAGGGGACCTTTCGAACGAGCCCGCCTCGACCCTCCGACCCTTTCCGCGGCCGAGATACGGCGGTTCGAAAAAAAAAAACGCTCGTCCGGAGTTCGCGCGCCCGTAGCGTCCGCTGCGTTCGTCCGCCGGAGGCGCGGCCGGTCTCGTTCGAAAGGTCTCTCTCGGGGCTTTCCGGGGACACCAGCCTCGGGTCCGTGCGACCCCGGGGGCCGGAGATACGGACTTCCACCGCTGCACATTTAAACGGCCGTAGCTCGGGCGCCTTAAGACCGAGACCTTAGCCCTTTGGGTCCCTCATCCTCCAGGAGGGGCCCTTTCCAACGACCCCACCCCCGTCTCCGTACCCCCTTCCCCGGCCGAGATACGACCCCGGGAACATCGCCCCGTCAACCCGACCACCGTGCACCCGAGGCCGGCTTTGGACCCCGCGACGGACACCCTGGAGCTCGTACCCGGCGCACCGTTCGGTCCCTGCCATCCCACTCTTAAGCACTCCCCCACCGGACTAAGCCCCATCCTCCCGGCCCTTCTGGAGAACCAAACAGTTGGTCAACCCCAAAATTTCTCCAACCGTTGGTCAACCCGAAAGATTTTCCAGCAGTTGGTCAACCCCAATCGACTTAGGTTTTGGAGCGTTCGCGTTTCCAGCAGTTGGTCAACCTCAATCGACTTAGGTTTTGGAGCGTTCGAGTTTCCAGCAGTTGGTCAACCTTAATCGACTTAGGTTCTAGAGCTTTCGCCTCTCCGACAGTTGGTCAACCCCAATTGACTTAGGCTCTGGAGCTTTCACTTCTCCAGCAGTTGGTCAACCCCATCGACTTAGGTTCTGGAGCTTTCGCCTCTCCGACAGTTGGTCAACCCCGATCGACTTAGCTATATAACTGATGGCACCTGTTCGCCCTACCCGTTGGGTCCGCGGCCGGGAGGGTGCGCCTCGGTCGGCCCGGGGGACCGGAGATACTTCCGGTCGAAAATCCGAATTTCGTTACAGCGCCGCTCCGGCGCCTCGGGCCCGGGTCCTTCGACCTTCGGGTCGGTCGGTCCGCCGGAGGGGCCCTTTCGAACGAGCCCACCCGCGAGTATCTGGCCCTTTCCGCAGCGGAGATACGGGGTGCCGTCTCCGGAATTTCCCATGGCCGCTGCTCGGGCGCCTTAAATCCCAGGACGTCGCCCTCGGGGTCGGTCGCTCTACCCGAGGGGACCTTTCGAACGAGCCCGCCCTCGACCCTCCGACCCTTTCCGCGGCCGAGATACGGCGGATCGAAAAAAAAAACGCTGGTCCGGAGTTCGCGCGCCCGTAGCGTCCGCTGCGTTCGTCCGCCGGAGGCGCGGCCGGTCTCGTTCGAAAGGTCTTTCCCGGGGCTTTCCGGCGACGCCGGCGACGCCGGCCCCGAGTCCGTGCGACCCCGTGGACCGGAGACACTTCCGGTCGAATATCCGAATTTCGTTCCCGCGCCGCTCCGGCGCCTCGGGCCCGGGGCCTTCGACCTTCGGGTCGATTGGTCCGCCGGAGGGGCCCTTTCGATCGAGCCCACCCGCGAGTATCTGGCCCTTTCCGCGGCGGAGATACGGGGGGCCGTCTCCGGATTTTCCCACGGCCGCTGCTCGAGCGCCTTAAGTCCGAGGACGTCGCCCTCGCGGTCGGTCGCTCTACCCGAGGGGACCTTTCGAACGAGCCCGCCCTCGACCCGCCGACCCTTTCCGCGGCCGAGATACGGCGGATCGAAAAAAAAAACGCTGGTCCGGAGTTCGCGCGCCCGTAGCGTCCGCTGCGTTCGTCCGCCGGAGGCGCGGCCGGTCTCGTTCGAAAGGTCTTTCCCGGGGCTTTCCGGCGACGCCGGCCCCGAGTCCGTGCGACCCCGTGGACCGGAGATACTTCCGGTCGAATATCCGAATTTCGTTCCCGCGCCGCTCCGGCGCCTCGGGCCCGGGGCCTTCGACCTTCGGGTCGATTGGTCCGCCGGAAGGGCCCTTTCGATCGAGCCCACCCTCGAGTATCTGGCCCTTTCCGCGGCGGAGATACGGGGGGCCGTCTCCGGATTTTCCCACGGCCGCTGCTCGGGCGCCTTAAGTCCGAGGACGTCGCCCTCGGGGTCGGTCGCTCTACCCGAGGGGACCTTTCGAACGAGCCCGCCCTCGACCCTCCGACCCTTTCCGCGGCCGAGATACGGCGGATCGAAAAAAAAACACGCTGGTCCGGAGTTCGCGCGCCCGTAGCGTCCGCTGCGTTCGTCCGCCGGAGGCGCGGCCGGTCTCGTTCGAGAGGTCTTTCCAGGGGCTTTCCGGCGACGCCGGCCCCGAGTCCGTGCGACCCCGTGGACCGGAGATACTTCCGGTCGAATATCCGAATTTCGTTCCCGCGCCGCTCCGGCGCCTCGGGCCCGGGGCCTTCGACCTTCGGGTCGATTGGTCCGCCGGAGGGGCCCTTTCGATCGAGCCCACCCGCGAGTATCTGGCCCTTTCCGCGGCGGAGATACGGGGGGCCGTCTCCGGATTTTCCCACTACCGCTGCTCGGGCGCCTTAAGTCCGAGGACGTCGCCCTCGGGGTCGGTCGCTCTACCCGAGGGGACCTTTCGAACGAGCCCGCCCTCGACCCTCCGACCCTTTCCGCGGCCGAGATACGGCGGTTCGAAAAAAAAAAAAACGCTCGTCCGGAGTTCGCGCGCCCGTAGCGTCCGCTGCGTTCGTCCGCCGGAGGCCCGGCCGGTCTCGTTCGAAAGGTCTCTCTCGGGGCTTTCCGGGGACACCAGCCTCGGGTCCGTGCGACCCCGGGGGCCGGAGATACGGACTTCCACCGCTGCACATTTAAACGGCTGTAGCTCGGGCGCCTTAAGACCGAGACCTTAGCCCTTTGGGTCCCTCATCCTCCAGGAGGGGCCCTTTCCAACGACCCCACCCCCGTCTCCGTACCCCCTTCCCCGGCCGAGATACGACCCCGGGAACATCGCCCCGTCAACCCGACCACCGTGCACCCGAGGCCGGCTTTGGACCCCGCGACGGACACCCTGGAGCTCGTACCCGGCGCACCGTTCGGTCCCTGCCATCCCACTCTTAAGCACTCCCCCACCGGACTAAGCCCCATCCTCCCGGCCCTTCTGGAGAACCAAACAGTTGGTCAACCCCAAAATTTCTCCAACCGTTGGTCAACCCGAAAGATTTTCCAGCAGTTGGTCAACCCCAATCGACTTAGGTTTTGGAGCGTTCGCGTTTCCAGCAGTTGGTCAACCTCAATCGACTTAGGTTTTGGAGCGTTCGAGTTTCCAGCAGTTGGTCAACCTCAATCGACTTAGGTTCTAGAGCTTTCGCCTCTCCGACAGTTGGTCAACCCCAATTGACTTAGGCTCTGGAGCTTTCACTTCTCCAGCAGTTGGTCAACCCCATCGACTTAGGTTCTGGAGCTTTCGCCTCTCCGACAGTTGGTCAACCCCGATCGACTTAGCTATATAACTGATGGCACCTGTTCGCCCTACCCGTTGGGTCCGCGGCCGGGAGGGTGCGCCTCGGTCGGCCCGGGGGACCGGAGATACTTCCGGTCGAAAATCCGAATTTCGTTACAGCGCCGCTCCGGCGCCTCGGGCCCGGGTCCTTCGACCTTCGGGTCGGTCGGTCCGCCGGAGGGGCCCTTTCGAACGAGCCCACCCGCGAGTATCTGGCCCTTTCCGCAGCGGAGATACGGGGTGCCGTCTCCGGAATTTCCCATGGCCGCTGCTCGGGCGCCTTAAATCCCAGGACGTCGCCCTCGGGGTCGGTCGCTCTACCCGAGGGGACCTTTCGAACGAGCCCGCCCTCGACCCTCCGACCCTTTCCGCGGCCGAGATACGGCGGATCGAAAAAAAAAAACGCTGGTCCGGAGTTCGCGCGCCCGTAGCGTCCGCTGCGTTCGTCCGCCGGAGGCGCGGCCGGTCTCGTTCGAAAGGTCTTTCCCGGGGCTTTCCGGCGACGCCGGCGACGCCGGCCCCGAGTCCGTGCGACCCCGTGGACCGGAGACACTTCCGGTCGAATATCCGAATTTCGTTCCCGCGCCGCTCCGGCGCCTCGGGCCCGGGGCCTTCGACCTTCGGGTCGATTGGTCCGCCGGAGGGGCCTTTTCGATCGAGCCCACCCGCGAGTATCTGGCCCTTTCCGCGGCGGAGATACGGGGGGCCGTCTCCGGATTTTCCCACGGCCGCTGCTCGAGCGCCTTAAGTCCGAGGACGTCGCCCTCGCGGTCGGTTGCTCTACCCGAGGGGACCTTTCGAACGAGCCCGCCCTCGACCCGCCGACCCTTTCCGCGGCCGAGATACGGCGGATCGAAAAAAAAAAAACGCTGGTCCGGAGTTCGCGCGCCCGTAGCGTCCGCTGCGTTCGTCCGCCGGAGGCGCGGCCGGTCTCGTTCGAAAGGTCTTTCCCGGGGCTTTCCGGCGACGCCGGCCCCGAGTCCGTGCGACCCCGTGGACCGGAGATACTTCCGGTCGAATATCCGAATTTCGTTCCCGCGCCGCTCCGGCGCCTCGGGCCCGGGGCCTTCGACCTTCGGGTCGATTGGTCCGCCGGAAGGGCCCTTTCGATCGAGCCCACCCTCGAGTCGCTCTACCCGAGGGGACCTTTCGAACGAGCCCGCCCTCGACCCTCCGACCCTTTCCGCGGCCGAGATACGGCGGATCGAAAAAAAAAACACGCTGGTCCGGAGTTCGCGCGCCCGTAGCGTCCGCTGCGTTCGTCCGCCGGAGGCGCGGCCGGTCTCGTTCGAGAGGTCTTTCCAGGGGCTTTCCGGCGACGCCGGCCCCGAGTCCGTGCGACCCCGTGGACCGGAGATACTTCCGGTCGAATATCCGAATTTCGTTCCCGCGCCGCTCCGGCGCCTCGGGCCCGGGGCCTTCGACCTTCGGGTCGATTGGTCCGCCGGAGGGGCCCTTTCGATCGAGCCCACCCGCGAGTATCTGGCCCTTTCCGCGGCGGAGATACGGGGGGCCGTCTCCGGATTTTCCCACTACCGCTGCTCGGGCGCCTTAAGTCCGAGGACGTCGCCCTCGGGGTCGGTCGCTCTACCCGAGGGGACCTTTCGAACGAGCCCGCCCTCGACCCTCCGACCCTTTCCGCGGCCGAGATACGGCGGTTCGAAAAAAAAAAAACGCTCGTCCGGAGTTCGCGCGCCCGTAGCGTCCGCTGCGTTCGTCCGCCGGAGGCCCGGCCGGTCTCGTTCGAAAGGTCTCTCTCGGGGCTTTCCGGGGACACCAGCCTCGGGTCCGTGCGACCCCGGGGGCCGGAGATACGGACTTCCACCGCTGCACATTTAAACGGCTGTAGCTCGGGCGCCTTAAGACCGAGACCTTAGCCCTTTGGGTCCCTCATCCTCCAGGAGGGGCCCTTTCCAACGACCCCACCCCCGTCTCCGTACCCCCTTCCCCGGCCGAGATACGACCCCGGGAACATCGCCCCGTCAACCCGACCACCGTGCACCCGAGGCCGGCTTTGGACCCCGCGACGGACACCCTGGAGCTCGTACCCGGCGCACCGTTCGGTCCCTGCCATCCCACTCTTAAGCACTCCCCCACCGGACTAAGCCCCATCCTCCCGGCCCTTCTGGAGAACCAAACAGTTGGTCAACCCCAAAATTTCTCCAACCGTTGGTCAACCCGAAAGATTTTCCAGCAGTTGGTCAACCCCAATCGACTTAGGTTTTGGAGCGTTCGCGTTTCCAGCAGTTGGTCAACCTCAATCGACTTAGGTTTTGGAGCGTTCGAGTTTCCAGCAGTTGGTCAACCTCAATCGACTTAGGTTCTAGAGCTTTCGCCTCTCCGACAGTTGGTCAACCCCAATTGACTTAGGCTCTGGAGCTTTCACTTCTCCAGCAGTTGGTCAACCCCATCGACTTAGGTTCTGGAGCTTTCGCCTCTCCGACAGTTGGTCAACCCCGATCGACTTAGCTATATAACTGATGGCACCTGTTCGCCCTACCCGTTGGGTCCGCGGCCGGGAGGGTGCGCCTCGGTCGGCCCGGGGGACCGGAGATACTTCCGGTCGAAAATCCGAATTTCGTTACAGCGCCGCTCCGGCGCCTCGGGCCCGGGTCCTTCGACCTTCGGGTCGGTCGGTCCGCCGGAGGGGCCCTTTCGAACGAGCCCACCCGCGAGTATCTGGCCCTTTCCGCAGCGGAGATACGGGGTGCCGTCTCCGGAATTTCCCATGGCCGCTGCTCGGGCGCCTTAAATCCCAGGACGTCGCCCTCGGGGTCGGTCGCTCTACCCGAGGGGACCTTTCGAACGAGCCCGCCCTCGACCCTCCGACCCTTTCCGCGGCCGAGATACGGCGGATCGAAAAAAAAAACGCTGGTCCGGAGTTCGCGCGCCCGTAGCGTCCGCTGCGTTCGTCCGCCGGAGGCGCGGCCGGTCTCGTTCGAAAGGTCTTTCCCGGGGCTTTCCGGCGACGCCGGCGACGCCGGCCCCGAGTCCGTGCGACCCCGTGGACCGGAGACACTTCCGGTCGAATATCCGAATTTCGTTCCCGCGCCGCTCCGGCGCCTCGGGCCCGGGGCCTTCGACCTTCGGGTCGATTGGTCCGCCGGAGGGGCCTTTTCGATCGAGCCCACCCGCGAGTATCTGGCCCTTTCCGCGGCGGAGATACGGGGGGCCGTCTCCGGATTTTCCCACGGCCGCTGCTCGAGCGCCTTAAGTCCGAGGACGTCGCCCTCGCGGTCGGTTGCTCTACCCGAGGGGACCTTTCGAACGAGCCCGCCCTCGACCCGCCGACCCTTTCCGCGGCCGAGATACGGCGGATCGAAAAAAAAAAACGCTGGTCCGGAGTTCGCGCGCCCGTAGCGTCCGCTGCGTTCGTCCGCCGGAGGCGCGGCCGGTCTCGTTCGAAAGGTCTTTCCCGGGGCTTTCCGGCGACGCCGGCCCCGAGTCCGTGCGACCCCGTGGACCGGAGATACTTCCGGTCGAATATCCGAATTTCGTTCCCGCGCCGCTCCGGCGCCTCGGGCCCGGGGCCTTCGACCTTCGGGTCGATTGGTCCGCCGGAAGGGCCCTTTCGATCGAGCCCACCCTCGAGTATCTGGCCCTTTCCGCGGCGGAGATACGGGGGGCCGTCTCCGGATTTTCCCACGGCCGCTGCTCGGGCGCCTTAAGTCCGAGGACGTCGCCCTCGGGGTCGGTCGCTCTACCCGAGGGGACCTTTCGAACGAGCCCGCCCTCGACCCTCCGACCCTTTCCGCGGCCGAGATACGGCGGATCGAAAAAAAAACACGCTGGTCCGGAGTTCGCGCGCCCGTAGCGTCCGCTGCGTTTGTCCGCCGGAGGCGCGGCCGGTCTCGTTCGAGAGGTCTTTCCAGGGGCTTTCCGGCGACGCCGGCCCCGAGTCCGTGCGACCCCGTGGACCGGAGATACTTCCGGTCGAATATCCGAATTTCGTTCCCGCGCCGCTCCGGCGCCTCGGGCCCGGGGCCTTCGACCTTCGGGTCGATTGGTCCGCCGGAGGGGCCCTTTCGATCGAGCCCACCCGCGAGTATCTGGCCCTTTCCGTGGCGGAGATACGGGGGGCCGTCTCCGGATTTTCCCACTACCGCTGCTCGGGCGCCTTAAATCCCAGGACGTCGCCCTCGGGGTCGGTCGCTCTACCCGAGGGGACCTTTCGAACGAGCCCGCCCTCGACCCTCCGACCCTTTCCGCGGCCGAGATACGGCGGATCAAAAAAAAAAAACGCTGGTCCGGAGTTCGCGCGCCCGTAGCGTCCGCTGCGTTCGTCCGCCGGAGGCGCGGCCGGTCTCGTTCGAAAGGTCTTTCCCGGGGCTTTCCGGCGACGCCGGCCCCGAGTCCGTGCGACCCCGTGGACCGGAGATACTTCCGGTCGAATATCCGAATTTCGTTCCCGCGCCGCTCCGGCGCCTCGGGCCCGGGCCCTTCGACCTTCGGGTCGATTGGTCCGCCGGAGGGGCCCTTTCGATCGAGCCCACCCGCGAGTATCTGGCCCTTTCCGCGGCGGAGATACGGGGGGCCGTCTCCGGATTTTCCCGCGGCCGCTGCTCGAGCGCCTTAAGTCCGAGGACGTCGCCCTCCCGGTCGGTCGCTCTACCCGAGGGGACCTTTCGAACGAGCCCGCCCTCGACCCTCCGACCCTTTCCGCGGCCGAGATACTGCGGATCGAAAAAAAAAACGCTGGTCCGGAGTTCGCGCGCCCGTAGCGTCCGCTGCGTTCGTCCGCCGGAGGCGCGGCCGGTCTCGTTCGAAAGGTCTTTCCCGGGGCTTTCCGGCGACGCCGGCCCCGAGTCCGTGCGACCCCGTGGACCGGAGATACTTCCGGTCGAATATCCGAATTTCGTTCCCGCGCCGCTCCGGCGCCTCGGGCCCGGGGCCTTCGACCTTCGGGTCGATTGGTCCGCCGGAGGAGCCCTTTCGAACGAGCCCACCCGCGAGTATCTGGCCCTTTCCCCGGCGGAGATACGGGGGGCCGTCTCCGGATTTTCCCACGGCCGCTGCTCGGGCGCCTTAAGTCCGAGGACGTCGCCCTCGGGGTCGGTCGCTCTACCCGAGGGGACCTTTCGAACGAGCCCGCCCTCGACCCTCCGACCCTTTCCGCGGCCGAGATACGGCGGTTCGAAAAAAAAAAAAAAACGCTCGTCCGGAGTTTGCTCGCCCGTAGCGTCCGCTGCGTTCGTCCGCCGGAGGCGTGACCGGTCTCGTTCGAAAGGTCTTTCCAGGGGCTTTCCGGCGACGCCGGCCACGAGTTCTTGCGACCCCGTGGACCGAAGATACTTCCGGTCGAATATCCGAATTTCGTTCCCGCGCCGCTCCGGCGCCTCGGGCCCGGGGCCTTCGACCTTCGGGTCGATTGGTCCGCCGGAGGAGCCCTTTCGAACGAGCCCACCCGCGAGTATCTGGCCCTTTCCGCGGCGGAGATACGGGGGGCCGTCTCCGGATTTTCCCACGGCCGCTGCTCGGGCGCCTTAAGTCCGAGGACGTCGCCCTCGGGGTCGGTCGCTCTACCCGAGGGGACCTTTCGAACGAGCCCGCCCTCGACCCTCCGACCCTTTCCGCGGCCGAGATACGGCGGTTCGAAAAAAAAAAAACGCTCGTCCGGAGTTCGCGCGCCCGTAGCGTCCGCTGCGTTCGTCCGCCGGAGGCGCGGCCGGTCTCGTTCGAAAGGTCTCTCTCGGGGCTTTCCGGGGACACCAGCCTCGGGTCCGTGCGACCCCGGGGGCCGGAGATACGGACTTCCACCGCTGCACATTTAAACGGCCGTAGCTCGGGCGCCTTAAGACCGAGACCTTAGCCCTTTGGGTCCCTCATCCTCCAGGAGGGGCCCTTTCCAACGACCCCACCCCCGTCTCCGTACCCCCTTCCCCGGCCGAGATACGACCCCGGGAACATCGCCCCGTCAACCCGACCACCGTGCACCCGAGGCCGGCTTTGGACCCCGCGACGGACACCCTGGAGCTCGTACCCGGCGCACCGTTCGGTCCCTGCCATCCCACTCTTAAGCACTCCCCCACCGGACTAAGCCCCATCCTCCCGGCCCTTCTGGAGAACCAAACAGTTGGTCAACCCCAAAATTTCTCCAACCGTTGGTCAACCCGAAAGATTTTCCAGCAGTTGGTCAACCCCAATCGACTTAGGTTTTGGAGCGTTCGCGTTTCCAGCAGTTGGTCAACCTCAATCGACTTAGGTTTTGGAGCGTTCGAGTTTCCAGCAGTTGGTCAACCTTAATCGACTTAGGTTCTAGAGCTTTCGCCTCTCCAACAGTTGGTCAACCCCAATTGACTTAGGCTCTGGAGCTTTCACTTCTCCAGCAGTTGGTCAACCCCATCGACTTAGGTTCTGGAGCTTTCGCCTCTCCGACAGTTGGTCAACCCCGATCGACTTAGCTATATAACTGATGGCACCTGTTCGCCCTACCCGTTGGGTCCGCGGCCGGGAGGGTGCGCCTCGGTCGGCCCGGGGGACCGGAGATACTTCCGGTCGAAAATCCGAATTTCGTTACAGCGCCGCTCCGGCGCCTCGGGCCCGGGTCCTTCGACCTTCGGGTCGGTCGGTCCGCCGGAGGGGCCCTTTCGAACGAGCCCACCCGCGAGTATCTGGCCCTTTCCGCAGCGGAGATACGGGGTGCCGTCTCCGGAATTTCCCATGGCCGCTGCTCGGGCGCCTTAAATCCCAGGACGTCGCCCTCGGGGTCGGTCGCTCTACCCGAGGGGACCTTTCGAACGAGCCCGCCCTCGACCCTCTGACCCTTTCCGCGGCCGAGATACGGCGGATCGAAAAAAAAAAACGCTGGTCCGGAGTTCGCGCGCCCGTAGCGTCCGCTGCGTTCGTCCGCCGGAGGCGCGGCCGGTCTCGTTCGAAAGGTCTTTCCCGGGGCTTTCCGGCGACGCCGGCGACGCCGGCCCCGAGTCCGTGCGACCCCGTGGACCGGAGACACTTCCGGTCGAATATCCGAATTTCGTTCCCGCGCCGCTCCGGCGCCTCGGGCCCGGGGCCTTCGACCTTCGGGTCGATTGGTCCGCCGGAGGGGCCCTTTCGATCGAGCCCACCCGCGAGTATCTGGCCCTTTCCGCGGCGGAGATACGGGGGGCCGTCTCCGGATTTTCCCACGGCCGCTGCTCGAGCGCCTTAAGTCCGAGGACGTCGCCCTCGCGGTCGGTCGCTCTACCCGAGGGGACCTTTCGAACGAGCCCGCCCTCGACCCGCCGACCCTTTCCGCGGCCGAGATACGGCGGATCGAAAAAAAAAAACGCTGGTCCGGAGTTCGCGCGCCCGTAGCGTCCGCTGCGTTCGTCCGCCGGAGGCACGGCCGGTCTCGTTCGAAAGGTCTTTCCCGGGGCTTTCCGGCGACGCCGGCCCCGAGTCCGTGCGTTAGGGTTAGGGTGTGTTAGGGTTAGGTTAGGGGAACTGAATGCCTCATGGGCTAGCTCTGGCACAGGTACACTTTAAAACTTTATGTTAGGGATAAAAGAAGGAAGAAGAAGAAATTGTACAATCCAATATAAAATTAAACCATACTTATAATAATAAAAAATCCATACCACTCAGTTTTAATAAATAACAACAGGCACCATACAGGAAGAGTAAAATAATAAAAACAAAGTCCAAAATTTTAAGAGGCATTCTTTTGTTTTTACTGTCGTACATTGGGTTTGGAAAAAAGATGGGTGGCGAGATATAAAAAAGGAAAAAAAAGAAAAATTGAAAATAAAAAAGCGGAGGTTATAATTAATTGTATTTGGGTTTCAATAACATAAGACTTGGGATTGGGTTTAGGAAATAAATGTGTTATGTTAGGGTTCCAGCAGTTGGGGTTAGAAAAAGGTTAGGGTGAGGGTTAAAAAAGTTTAATAAACCTATTGTGGTTATGAGATTTTGGGTTTAGGCACAGGGTGGGTAAGGGGTTAAAATTTTATACTTTCAGTCACTCTTGTTTTGTGTTTTTGGGTTTAGAGAAAAGAGTGGGTAAGGGGTTAAAAAAAATTATAATATAATAACTACAATCCCTCTGTTTTGGGCTTTTGGGTTTAGGTAAAGGAGTGGGTGGGGGGTTAAAAAAATAATAAAATTTCAATGACCCTTGTTTTGTGTTCTCCACCCCTTTGATCTCTATGTAATATTTCTTTGTTCTTTATTTTCCCTCCCCTTCTAGCAATACTTCAATGTTTATTTATGTTTGTAAATAAAATGACCCCTGCATGCTCCTTGTTTTGTCTCATTGCAATTCACATCGGCTCCTAAAAGAGTGATCAATAAAGAAAAAGAAAAATAAAAAAAGAAAAATAAAAAAGGGGAAAAAAAAAAAAGAATTATCATAAGAGTACACACCAAAAATTTCAAGTATAAATAAGTGCTAATAAAAATAAGTGCTACCTTTTAAAGGCTTTCACTGCACACCACACAAAAAGTGATATTTATTAATGTTAATGAGCCGTGTGAGTTGCAATGTTTGTATCATGTTACCGTTTAAAATCTAATCTAAAATTACCTGTATATTATATATAAAGAATATATTTTTTTTAAAAAAAGGAGAAGTTGAAACCCAACGTGCCTCTTGTTTTTCGGACTTTTATTTTAAAAGAACCACTCTCTATTCACTGTGCTAGTGTTTTTGCAGGGAATTTTGCCAACAGGTGGCGCCACCTCTCCGACGCTACACCTGCTTCCTTTTAAAAAATTAAATACTTTTTTTTTTTTTTTTTTTTTTTTTTTTGACGTTTCGCCTTGTTAGGCTTCATCAGAGGTTACTGAGTATAGGGCTCCAAAGCATTTAAAAAGAAAAGGAGGGAAAACAAAAAAGAGGCTAAACCACTGTGGCCTAACCTGATTGGACAGAAAGTGGTATAGTCCTCTAGGCCTATTATTCTTAGTGGTTTTCCTTTTATATTCAAATAAATTTATTAAAAAAAAGGATTTAAAAGGCAGACAAAAAAACAGAATAATAGCTATAGCAACTAAAGAGCGTATAATTCTTATTCATAAATTGTATACACACTTTTATATACACATACATAATAATAGCTATAATAGCTAAAGGGCATATAATTCTTATTCATAAAATGTATATACACTTTTATATACACAAACATCACAATAATAACAAAAAGAAGGAAAGACAATCTGATGATTTCTATCTTAAAAATTATGTTCAGGTTCCCATAAGAACTGTTTCAGTCTCCTGGCTCGGGCAAAGGTTAGGTTAGGGGAACTGAATGCCTCATGGGCTAGCTCTGGCACAGGTACACTTTAAAACTTTATGTTAGGGATAAAAGAAGGAAGAAGAAGAAATTGTACAATCCAATATAAAAGGTTAGGGTTAGGTTAGGTTATTTGTCGTACAGACTTAACTGTACGCTATGCTCCACCCCCAGACTGCCTACACGGCTGTTGGTTAGATAGGTGGATGCACAGAAGGCACTGGCCGGCGCATGTTAGTGAAGGATTGTTCTGCCCCCCTGCTTTTCCTCCCCGGACCAGAGCGCAAGACCTAAACGTCACTGGTCCCTACACCCCCCAAGAACTCTGGCTCCAAGTTGTATTTCCCATTTGACACATCATCAGTAGTGAACCTCAGGATCATTGGACGTTTCGGCCTTTGAATCACTAGACGCCCTCCCCTGAGGCGGCCCGCACCAGGTGATCAGTCTGGGCGTGTGTCTTCCCACCCCCCTATGCCGGGCTACCCACATTGCGATTGGAACTCAAAAAGTTCCTCATAGCAGGCAAAGGTAACAAAGTTACTAGCCCTGGAGCCAACGTTAGGTTAGGTTATTAGGTTAGGTTAGGTTAGGGGAACTGAATGCCTCATGGGCTAGCTCTGGCACAGGTACACTTTAAAACTTTATGTTAGGGATAAAAGAAGGAAGAAGAAGAAATTGTACAATCCAATATAAAATTAAACCATACTTATAATAAAAAATCCATACCACTCAGTGTTAATAAATAACAACAGGCACCATACAGGAAGAGTAAAATAATAAAAACAAAGTCCAAAATTTTAAGAGGCATTCTTTTGTTTTTACTGTCGTACATTGGGTTTTGAAAAAAGATGGGTGGCGAGATATAAAAAAGGAAAGAAAAGAAAAATTGAAAATAAAAAGGCGGGGGTTATAATTAATTGTATTTGGGTTTCAATAACACAAGACTTGGGATTGGGTTTAGGAAATAAATGTGTTATGTTAGGGTTCCAGCAGTTAGGGTTAGAAAAAGGTTAGGGTGAGGGTTAGGGTTAGGTTTTTCGGAAAGTTACAACATCTCCCCCCTATTCGGAGCTCGTCCGAAAAGGTTTGGAATAGGGAGAATGAGGTGGGTGCACGGGCCGACGCATGTTAGACTATACCATGTCGCCTGTGATCGTCTCCCGTCTAGGAGCAGTGCCTTTATCGGCTTCAGGCCACGTAGATAATTTGTTTTTGTGTATTTCTGAGGAATCCTGTTTTTGCTTCAGATCTACATTATTTGTTTTTGTCTTTTCTTTATAACTTAGACTGTGGTTTGTTGTAATGTTTGTATATTGCTTTGTTTTGTATCTAGGAAGGATTTAAGGTAAATCTTGTATAGAGCTTTTTATTTAGATACTATGTCTATGGTGCTTGACTTTAGAATTAGCCAAGATACCGGTATATTTTAAAGAAGTCTAGGTTTCCTGACCTTAGGTTTAGGGGCAGGTTTAGGTTAAGTGTAGTGATTACTATTTGTCCCGATGGTGCCTGACTTTGGGGTTAGGGTAAGTTAAGGTAAGTGGTAGTTGGTTTTAGTGTTTAAGAAGTACTGACCTTGGGTTTAGGGATTTGTATTTTAGATCCCGACTCTTTAGAGTTTGAATTTTGACCGTCTCGGTTTTGAAAAGTCTCACCGGCTCGTGTTGTGCGTACCATCTAGTTTTCCGTATAGTTACGCTACATCGGGCATTTTGCATATGCGTTTAAGCTCTGATTTATACTGTAGTTGTCCGAGTACTTCAGGGGATTTTACCTTAGCCGTCTCAGCGTTTAAAGCGTTTCTTGCTGTAGTTCTCAAAAACTTTTGGTTTAAAGGGGTTTTTCATTTTGAATCCTATCCCTCCAGAGGCATTCCTCACCAATGCGAGGGAAAATTTCAAGACACCTCGTCAGTAGTGCTTTCATCTCGAGTCATCAGGTGTTTCGGGCTTTCAGCACTATACACCTTCATCGAGATGTGCCCCGCCCGGGTGATCAACCCGAGCGTGTGTCTTGTAGCCAATTACTATACAAGTGATCAGACTCTCAATTGGTGAGGTTGGAGTCTGAAATATAAATACCAGATTATTGCCTTATAGATAAAAGGGTATTTTGTGGATTCTAATAAGAGATTTCAACCTATATTGCATCTGGTTTTTATTAACTGTACTGTGCTGCGTCGCAGTGATGCACCTTTAATCCTGCTTTATACTATTTTAGGCAATATAAACCGTTTTTATTTTCTTTAAATTGTTGTTTTGAGTTCACGTGTATCTTTGTTTTTTTATTATTATGTCTCTTATTTTGACAGATTTTTCATTAGGTGGTTTTGAATTATGCGTATGAGTTGGCTATACAAATAAACTTGCCTTGCCAATCTACAGTTTAAGACTCTGTTAATACGAGAAACTGATCCTGAGTGTCATACTAAGCCACGTGCTATCGTATGCCTCGATCCAAAAGATCATTTCCAAACGAAAATCCAATTAATCCTGTTTAAGAAGTAATGATACAGTAATGTTATGTCTACCTGTCACCTTTAAAAGTGCTGATGTTGATCCTTTGTGGGTCCCAGTTCGATGTTTTGCACGTGTTGTCTCGTGGAACCTGCTTTGTGATGATAACAGAAGTGTAATGAGTTTTAATAAAGATGGAACGATCGAGTGGCGCCCTCTGGCGGTTACTTTAGGGAACTACAGTTCCAAAACGTAGGTTTAAATGCCTTTTAAAAGTGCTGGCTATGCTTTTCATTTAAAATTGAAATAAATCATTTTATTTTACTACTCTATATGGTCTAAGGAATTTGTAAAGCGTTTCCTTTATTTATTTATTATAAAAAAACAAGGGAATTAAACGCGTCGCTTTTTTGAATGTACGGTTCATAAACCTAGAGCAATTACTCCTGGGTTTGAGCTGAGTTTTCCAGATGTTGGGTTTAGGGTTAGGTGTTAGGTGAGGGGAATAAACATGTATTTATTATTATTTTTAGGGGTTCTAAAAATTATTTTTAATTTTTGGGGTTAGGGATTAAGTGTGGTGGGCCACTAATCTCAGTTTATCGTACTCCTTTTAGGGTTTTTGGGGTTAGGGTTTATGAGGAGGTCAGGGGATTATATTTGTAGGATTATTTACTTATTATTTATTTCTAATCGACGATGAGGACTATAATAGGTTTTGCATTATATGAGTCTTCTGCGTCCAGAAAAAGATCTTACTTAAGGAACGAACCAGGAAATGTAAGCCTGTCTAGGTCTCACATCGCCCAAAGAACCTGTCTAGGTTCGGTTCGTTTTCCCTTCCCGCCTATAGGGTTAGGGTTAGGGTTAGGTTAGGTATTGAAGATACAACGTCTCCCCCTGTACAGACTCTGCACAGTTTGGTTTAGGGAGAACGAGGAAAAGGCACGGGCCGGCGCATGTTTTTGGAGGTCGACGCACTGAATCCCTTACAAGGACTAGAGTCTCGCCCCCGTCCAGTAGGCTTAACGCCACAAATCTATACCCACCGAGCGTCATCGAAATCCGGTCGAGCAAGGGAGTAAGGGGAGACGGGGACGAGACTGCGCCAGCCATCTCCCTGATGCCTGTCTGGGCTTCATAGTACTCCCTTACTCGACTCCCTCCTCCTCAGAAATCTCAGGAGGAGGGCCGAGCAAGCGATAACATTATGCAATGCTTACCTTTCAATCGCTCCTCTGCGCTTGGCAATTAATGGTCCGATTCGGGTTTTATTAGTCTAGTTTTGGCCTTGTATTGTGGATCGTACGTACACAAAGTAGCGTTCTATTCTGTTTCCTTATATGTAGCCTTTTCATTTTTATACGTGACATTTGTTTTTGAAAGTTTATGCCCGTCTCACGGTTTTGTTAAATTTGTTTTAGAGTAAAGGCCTCATTTAACGGACTGTATTTTCACCAAATAGTGTTTCATACCTGTCCTTATGTCATTGCCTTTTCTTCCATTTTCGTTACGTCCCTCGTCGATTTCATCATTGTCGTCGATAAGCAGCCGTCCCATCCTTCCACAGGTCGCACCTTTAAAAAACTGTGTTTGGGAATTAATAACACGTTTTGGGGTTTAATTAGTTTTGTTTTAGAGTCTTGGCCTTGTTTTGTGGATTGTCTCACACAGAGTAGCGTTCTATACCTTTTCCATACGTTTCGCCTTTTCACCTTTAATCCGTGACTTTTGTTTTTAAGAGTTTATACCCGCCTCAGGGTTTTGTTTATTTTTAAGTTTTGGCCTCATTTTGCGGACTGTATTTGCACAACGTTGCGTTCTATACCCTGTCCTTATGTTATTGCCTTTTCTTCTATTTTCATTACATTTCTTGTGGATGTCTTCATTGTTGTTGATAATCACAAGTGGTCCTATCCCTCCAGAGGTCACCGATGCCAATGCGAGGGAAATGTTTGAGACACATCGTCAGTAGCACCACCTCATGAATCATCGGATGTTTCAGGGTTTTATGTACTATGGGTTAGGTATTGAAGATACAACGTCTCCCCCTGTACAGACTCTGCACAGTTTGGTTTAGGGAGAACGAGGAAAAGGCACGGGCCGGCGCATGTTTTTGGAGGTCGACGCACTGAATCCCTTACAAGGACTAGAGTCTCGCCCCCGTCCAGTAGGCTTAACGCCACAAATCTATACCCACCGAGCGTCATCGAAATCCGGTCGAGCAAGGGAGTAAGGGGAGACGGGGACGAGACTGCGCCAGCCATCTCCCTGATGCCTGTCTGGGCTTCATAGTACTCCCTTACTCGACTCCCTCCTCCTCAGAAATCTCAGGAGGAGGGCCGAGCAAGCGATAACATTATGCAATGCTTACCTTTCAATCGCTCCTCTGCGCTTGGCAATTAATGGTCCGATTCGGGTTTTATTAGTCTAGTTTTGGCCTTGTATTGTGGATCGTACGTACACAAAGTAGCGTTCTATTCTGTTTCCTTATATGTAGCCTTTTCATTTTTATACGTGACATTTGTTTTTGAAAGTTTATGCCCGTCTCACGGTTTTGTTAAATTTGTTTTAGAGTAAAGGCCTCATTTAACGGACTGTATTTTCACCAAATAGTGTTTCATACCTGTCCTTATGTCATTGCCTTTTCTTCCATTTTCGTTACGTCCCTCGTCGATTTCATCATTGTCGTCGATAAGCAGCCGTCCCATCCTTCCACAGGTCGCACCTTTAAAAAACTGTGTTTGGGAATTAATAACACGTTTTGGGGTTTAATTAGTTTTGTTTTAGAGTCTTGGCCTTGTTTTGTGGATTGTCTCACACAGAGTAGCGTTCTATACCTTTTCCATACGTTTCGCCTTTTCACCTTTAATCCGTGACTTTTGTTTTTAAGAGTTTATACCCGCCTCAGGGTTTTGTTTATTTTTAAGTTTTGGCCTCATTTTGCGGACTGTATTTGCACAACGTTGCGTTCTATACCCTGTCCTTATGTTATTGCCTTTTCTTCTATTTTCATTACATTTCTTGTGGATGTCTTCATTGTTGTTGATAATCACAAGTGGTCCTATCCCTCCAGAGGTCACCGATGCCAATGCGAGGGAAATGTTTGAGACACATCGTCAGTAGCACCACCTCATGAATCATCGGATGTTTCAGGGTTTTATGTACTATACACCCTCCTCATGAGGCACCCTCGCCTGGTGGATCAGTCCAGGCGTGTGTCTCGTAGCCAATCGCTATAGAAACGATCAGACTCTCAATTGGTTAGGTTGGAGTCTAATGAATAAACATCAGATTTTTGCCTTGGAGATGAGAGCTCTTTTATGGATTCTAATAATAAATTAAATCTTAAAATTCAATTAATTTTACATATATAGCGGTATTTACAATTGTTTAATTGTTTCATATTAATAAAAGTCACCCTTGTTAATCCAGTGTTTTTAAGGCTAAGTTAATATGAGAGCCGAGTAACATGCTAAACCACGTGGTTTTGCCAATGTCAACAAATTAGATAATTTCCAGACTAAAGGCTAACTGGTGATGTTAAAAAGTTACTATATTGATGTAATGTACATATGTCACCTTTAAAACAGCTGATTTAAGTCCTTTGTAGTTCTTTTATTCGATGTTTAGCACGTGTTGTCCAGTCCATCCACACTGCAGATGAAAACATGAGTCTAATGAGGTTTTTGAGAAATTTGACGATCGCGTGTCGCCCCCTTGTGGTTACTCTACGCAATTACAGCCTCAGCATTTCTACTTAAATGTCTGTTTTAATTATTAAGGTGTTAAATGTTAAATTGGAAATAAATGTTTAATGTTATCCTTTAACAAATGTTGTATTTTTTATAAATTCAGTCTTTTACAAGAGGGGAATTAAAACGAATTGCCTGTTTAGCTCATTAATCTATTAAAACCTGAAAGGCTGCTTTTGGTCACCCTACATTTTAAAACATATTTTTAGGGTCCTGGATGTTAGGGTTTGATTTTGGAGAGGTTAGGGGCTAAATCTGCTCCATAAAAGCAATTTTGGGGTTTGGTTAGGTATTGAAGATACAACGTCTCCCCCTGTACAGACTCTGCACAGTTTGGTTTAGGGAGAACGAGGAAAAGGCACGGGCCGGCGCATGTTTTTGGAGGTCGACGCACTGAATCCCTTACAAGGACTAGAGTCTCGCCCCCGTCCAGTAGGCTTAACGCCACAAATCTATACCCACCGAGCGTCATCGAAATCCGGTCGAGCAAGGGAGTAAGGGGAGACGGGGACGAGACTGCGCCAGCCATCTCCCTGATGCCTGTCTGGGCTTCATAGTACTCCCTTACTCGACTCCCTCCTCCTCAGAAATCTCAGGAGGAGGGCCGAGCAAGCGATAACATTATGCAATGCTTACCTTTCAATCGCTCCTCTGCGCTTGGCAATTAATGGTCCGATTCGGGTTTTATTAGTCTAGTTTTGGCCTTGTATTGTGGATCGTACGTACACAAAGTAGCGTTCTATTCTGTTTCCTTATATGTAGCCTTTTCATTTTTATACGTGACATTTGTTTTTGAAAGTTTATGCCCGTCTCACGGTTTTGTTAAATTTGTTTTAGAGTAAAGGCCTCATTTAACGGACTGTATTTTCACCAAATAGTGTTTCATACCTGTCCTTATGTCATTGCCTTTTCTTCCATTTTCGTTACGTCCCTCGTCGATTTCATCATTGTCGTCGATAAGCAGCCGTCCCATCCTTCCACAGGTCGCACCTTTAAAAAACTGTGTTTGGGAATTAATAACACGTTTTGGGGTTTAATTAGTTTTGTTTTAGAGTCTTGGCCTTGTTTTGTGGATTGTCTCACACAGAGTAGCGTTCTATACCTTTTCCATACGTTTCGCCTTTTCACCTTTAATCCGTGACTTTTGTTTTTAAGAGTTTATACCCGCCTCAGGGTTTTGTTTATTTTTAAGTTTTGGCCTCATTTTGCGGACTGTATTTGCACAACGTTGCGTTCTATACCCTGTCCTTATGTTATTGCCTTTTCTTCTATTTTCATTACATTTCTTGTGGATGTCTTCATTGTTGTTGATAATCACAAGTGGTCCTATCCCTCCAGAGGTCACCGATGCCAATGCGAGGGAAATGTTTGAGACACATCGTCAGTAGCACCACCTCATGAATCATCGGATGTTTCAGGGTTTTATGTACTATACACCCTCCTCATGAGGCACCCTCGCCTGGTGGATCAGTCCAGGCGTGTGTCTCGTAGCCAATCGCTATAGAAACGATCAGACTCTCAATTGGTTAGGTTGGAGTCTAATGAATAAACATCAGATTTTTGCCTTGGAGATGAGAGCTCTTTTATGGATTCTAATAATAAATTAAATCTTAAAATTCAATTAATTTTACATATATAGCGGTATTTACAATTGTTTAATTGTTTCATATTAATAAAAGTCACCCTTGTTAATCCAGTGTTTTTAAGGCTAAGTTAATATGAGAGCCGAGTAACATGCTAAACCACGTGGTTTTGCCAATGTCAACAAATTAGATAATTTCCAGACTAAAGGCTAACTGGTGATGTTAAAAAGTTACTATATTGATGTAATGTACATATGTCACCTTTAAAACAGCTGATTTAAGTCCTTTGTAGTTCTTTTATTCGATGTTTAGCACGTGTTGTCCAGTCCATCCACACTGCAGATGAAAACATGAGTCTAATGAGGTTTTTGAGAAATTTGACGATCGCGTGTCGCCCCCTTGTGGTTACTCTACGCAATTACAGCCTCAGCATTTCTACTTAAATGTCTGTTTTAATTATTAAGGTGTTAAATGTTAAATTGGAAATAAATGTTTAATGTTATCCTTTAACAAATGTTGTATTTTTTATAAATTCAGTCTTTTACAAGAGGGGAATTAAAACGAATTGCCTGTTTAGCTCATTAATCTATTAAAACCTGAAAGGCTGCTTTTGGTCACCCTACATTTTAAAACATATTTTTAGGGTCCTGGATGTTAGGGTTTGATTTTGGAGAGGTTAGGGGCTAAATCTGCTCCATAAAAGCAATTTTGGGGTTTGGTTTTGGAGAGGTTAAGGGTTAAATCTGCTCCATAAAAGCAATGTTATGGGAGTTGGGGTTTGGTTTTGTGCGGGTTGGGGGATACATTTATTCAGCGAGACCCCAGTCCGTTCAGGGTTTACTGAGCTTCTCTGTCGACCCCCTAGGTCCGAAGGCAACTGGCTAGTTTAGGTATTGAAGATACAACGTCTCCCCCTGTACAGACTCTGCACAGTTTGGTTTAGGGAGAACGAGGAAAAGGCACGGGCCGGCGCATGTTTTTGGAGGTCGACGCACTGAATCCCTTACAAGGACTAGAGTCTCGCCCCCGTCCAGTAGGCTTAACGCCACAAATCTATACCCACCGAGCGTCATCGAAATCCGGTCGAG
Source organism: Misgurnus anguillicaudatus (assembly GCF_027580225.2). NCBI lineage: Eukaryota > Metazoa > Chordata > Actinopteri > Cypriniformes > Cobitidae > Misgurnus > Misgurnus anguillicaudatus. The sequence continues at coordinate 41,768,295 of NC_073341.2, forward strand.
CAAGGGAGTAAGGGGAGACGGGGACGAGACTGCGCCAGCCATCTCCCTGATGCCTGTCTGGGCTTCATAGTACTCCCTTACTCGACTCCCTCCTCCTCAGAAATCTCAGGAGGAGGGCCGAGCAAGCGATAACATTATGCAATGCTTACCTTTCAATCGCTCCTCTGCGCTTGGCAATTAATGGTCCGATTCGGGTTTTATTAGTCTAGTTTTGGCCTTGTATTGTGGATCGTACGTACACAAAGTAGCGTTCTATTCTGTTTCCTTATATGTAGCCTTTTCATTTTTATACGTGACATTTGTTTTTGAAAGTTTATGCCCGTCTCACGGTTTTGTTAAATTTGTTTTAGAGTAAAGGCCTCATTTAACGGACTGTATTTTCACCAAATAGTGTTTCATACCTGTCCTTATGTCATTGCCTTTTCTTCCATTTTCGTTACGTCCCTCGTCGATTTCATCATTGTCGTCGATAAGCAGCCGTCCCATCCTTCCACAGGTCGCACCTTTAAAAAACTGTGTTTGGGAATTAATAACACGTTTTGGGGTTTAATTAGTTTTGTTTTAGAGTCTTGGCCTTGTTTTGTGGATTGTCTCACACAGAGTAGCGTTCTATACCTTTTCCATACGTTTCGCCTTTTCACCTTTAATCCGTGACTTTTGTTTTTAAGAGTTTATACCCGCCTCAGGGTTTTGTTTATTTTTAAGTTTTGGCCTCATTTTGCGGACTGTATTTGCACAACGTTGCGTTCTATACCCTGTCCTTATGTTATTGCCTTTTCTTCTATTTTCATTACATTTCTTGTGGATGTCTTCATTGTTGTTGATAATCACAAGTGGTCCTATCCCTCCAGAGGTCACCGATGCCAATGCGAGGGAAATGTTTGAGACACATCGTCAGTAGCACCACCTCATGAATCATCGGATGTTTCAGGGTTTTATGTACTATACACCCTCCTCATGAGGCACCCTCGCCTGGTGGATCAGTCCAGGCGTGTGTCTCGTAGCCAATCGCTATAGAAACGATCAGACTCTCAATTGGTTAGGTTGGAGTCTAATGAATAAACATCAGATTTTTGCCTTGGAGATGAGAGCTCTTTTATGGATTCTAATAATAAATTAAATCTTAAAATTCAATTAATTTTACATATATAGCGGTATTTACAATTGTTTAATTGTTTCATATTAATAAAAGTCACCCTTGTTAATCCAGTGTTTTTAAGGCTAAGTTAATATGAGAGCCGAGTAACATGCTAAACCACGTGGTTTTGCCAATGTCAACAAATTAGATAATTTCCAGACTAAAGGCTAACTGGTGATGTTAAAAAGTTACTATATTGATGTAATGTACATATGTCACCTTTAAAACAGCTGATTTAAGTCCTTTGTAGTTCTTTTATTCGATGTTTAGCACGTGTTGTCCAGTCCATCCACACTGCAGATGAAAACATGAGTCTAATGAGGTTTTTGAGAAATTTGACGATCGCGTGTCGCCCCCTTGTGGTTACTCTACGCAATTACAGCCTCAGCATTTCTACTTAAATGTCTGTTTTAATTATTAAGGTGTTAAATGTTAAATTGGAAATAAATGTTTAATGTTATCCTTTAACAAATGTTGTATTTTTTATAAATTCAGTCTTTTACAAGAGGGGAATTAAAACGAATTGCCTGTTTAGCTCATTAATCTATTAAAACCTGAAAGGCTGCTTTTGGTCACCCTACATTTTAAAACATATTTTTAGGGTCCTGGATGTTAGGGTTTGATTTTGGAGAGGTTAGGGGCTAAATCTGCTCCATAAAAGCAATTTTGGGGTTTGGTTTTGGAGAGGTTAAGGGTTAAATCTGCTCCATAAAAGCAATGTTATGGGAGTTGGGGTTTGGTTTTGTGCGGGTTGGGGGATACATTTATTCAGCGAGACCCCAGTCCGTTCAGGGTTTACTGAGCTTCTCTGTCGACCCCCTAGGTCCGAAGGCAACTGGCTAGTTTAGGTATTGAAGATACAACGTCTCCCCCTGTACAGACTCTGCACAGTTTGGTTTAGGGAGAACGAGGAAAAGGCACGGGCCGGCGCATGTTTTTGGAGGTCGACGCACTGAATCCCTTACAAGGACTAGAGTCTCGCCCCCGTCCAGTAGGCTTAACGCCACAAATCTATACCCACCGAGCGTCATCGAAATCCGGTCGAGCAAGGGAGTAAGGGGAGACGGGGACGAGACTGCGCCAGCCATCTCCCTGATGCCTGTCTGGGCTTCATAGTACTCCCTTACTCGACTCCCTCCTCCTCAGAAATCTCAGGAGGAGGGCCGAGCAAGCGATAACATTATGCAATGCTTACCTTTCAATCGCTCCTCTGCGCTTGGCAATTAATGGTCCGATTCGGGTTTTATTAGTCTAGTTTTGGCCTTGTATTGTGGATCGTACGTACACAAAGTAGCGTTCTATTCTGTTTCCTTATATGTAGCCTTTTCATTTTTATACGTGACATTTGTTTTTGAAAGTTTATGCCCGTCTCACGGTTTTGTTAAATTTGTTTTAGAGTAAAGGCCTCATTTAACGGACTGTATTTTCACCAAATAGTGTTTCATACCTGTCCTTATGTCATTGCCTTTTCTTCCATTTTCGTTACGTCCCTCGTCGATTTCATCATTGTCGTCGATAAGCAGCCGTCCCATCCTTCCACAGGTCGCACCTTTAAAAAACTGTGTTTGGGAATTAATAACACGTTTTGGGGTTTAATTAGTTTTGTTTTAGAGTCTTGGCCTTGTTTTGTGGATTGTCTCACACAGAGTAGCGTTCTATACCTTTTCCATACGTTTCGCCTTTTCACCTTTAATCCGTGACTTTTGTTTTTAAGAGTTTATACCCGCCTCAGGGTTTTGTTTATTTTTAAGTTTTGGCCTCATTTTGCGGACTGTATTTGCACAACGTTGCGTTCTATACCCTGTCCTTATGTTATTGCCTTTTCTTCTATTTTCATTACATTTCTTGTGGATGTCTTCATTGTTGTTGATAATCACAAGTGGTCCTATCCCTCCAGAGGTCACCGATGCCAATGCGAGGGAAATGTTTGAGACACATCGTCAGTAGCACCACCTCATGAATCATCGGATGTTTCAGGGTTTTATGTACTATACACCCTCCTCATGAGGCACCCTCGCCTGGTGGATCAGTCCAGGCGTGTGTCTCGTAGCCAATCGCTATAGAAACGATCAGACTCTCAATTGGTTAGGTTGGAGTCTAATGAATAAACATCAGATTTTTGCCTTGGAGATGAGAGCTCTTTTATGGATTCTAATAATAAATTAAATCTTAAAATTCAATTAATTTTACATATATAGCGGTATTTACAATTGTTTAATTGTTTCATATTAATAAAAGTCACCCTTGTTAATCCAGTGTTTTTAAGGCTAAGTTAATATGAGAGCCGAGTAACATGCTAAACCACGTGGTTTTGCCAATGTCAACAAATTAGATAATTTCCAGACTAAAGGCTAACTGGTGATGTTAAAAAGTTACTATATTGATGTAATGTACATATGTCACCTTTAAAACAGCTGATTTAAGTCCTTTGTAGTTCTTTTATTCGATGTTTAGCACGTGTTGTCCAGTCCATCCACACTGCAGATGAAAACATGAGTCTAATGAGGTTTTTGAGAAATTTGACGATCGCGTGTCGCCCCCTTGTGGTTACTCTACGCAATTACAGCCTCAGCATTTCTACTTAAATGTCTGTTTTAATTATTAAGGTGTTAAATGTTAAATTGGAAATAAATGTTTAATGTTATCCTTTAACAAATGTTGTATTTTTTATAAATTCAGTCTTTTACAAGAGGGGAATTAAAACGAATTGCCTGTTTAGCTCATTAATCTATTAAAACCTGAAAGGCTGCTTTTGGTCACCCTACATTTTAAAACATATTTTTAGGGTCCTGGATGTTAGGGTTTGATTTTGGAGAGGTTAGGGGCTAAATCTGCTCCATAAAAGCAATTTTGGGGTTTGGTTTTGGAGAGGTTAAGGGTTAAATCTGCTCCATAAAAGCAATGTTATGGGAGTTGGGGTTTGGTTTTGTGCGGGTTGGGGGATACATTTATTCAGCGAGACCCCAGTCCGTTCAGGGTTTACTGAGCTTCTCTGTCGACCCCCTAGGTCCGAAGGCAACTGGTTAGGTTAGGGTTAGGTTAGGGTTAGTTAGGGTTAGGGTTAGGGTTAGGGTTAGGTTAGGTATAGGGGGTAAATGCAGGATCAGTCAAATGACTGATCCTCAAATATCTCTTGATAGGAAGGTCATAGAGACTTCAAACCAGGTTCAAACTGTTCCCTTTTTGATTGCGCTTCTTTTGGTACCACCCATGACTTCCTGTGATAACCGGAAGTCAGTGTAAAACCGGAAATAAACATTAAAATGCTTATATCTCGAGAACGGAAGGTCGTAGAGACACGGGGACAAGTCTGGCGTGTTGCTCGTGGTCGAATTATGTCAGACGGAAGTGTTCAGATTTACTGTACGACGTTCCGTTCCTGAGATATTCTCGAAAATAGTATTTGTTCATTGAAATTTATTTTTAATATGTTTTTTTCTTAATAAGTCGAGAACCGAAGTTCATAGAGATGTCAAACCAACCACCACCCCCCATAATTCGGCCACGGCCTTTCCAACGGTACCACCCACGGATTTTTACGACGTACGGTTCACGAGATACGACTGTTTTAAATATTACAAAGCTTTGTACGCATAGTTCCTGACGTCGTACAGTGTCGAGCGTGGTACCATTGTAAAGGGCATGGCAGAATTAGGGGGGGTAGAACTTTTGTTGAGTATACTACGACATTCCTTCATATAGAAAAAAATATTTGAAAGTTACAACAGTACTAAAATTATTAAAATTTTAATGAAAAATGCTCTTAAAACAGTTTAAAAAGCACATTTCAGCTCATTCTTTGTCTATACACGTTGGAGAGGGGTTGTATTGCTCATGTTTTTTGAAGAAGTTGCTTGGGACAATACTTTTTGCCTATATGAGGCTTATAAGTCTTATTCAACACCTATGGATTTCCTTAGAGATGAGGAAATGAGGTTGGCTTTTTTCCCCACTCCACACACCTCACCGGAAGACCTGTGTTACTCCGCTGATGTGGATGGAGTGGTTGTGGAGCTTAAGTCGCTCTACTCAATATCTCTTGGAATTCACCACCTTTTTCTTGGTGATGTTGTTCGGCCAGTTAGTACATGGCCGTTTCTTCAAAAACACATCCACACTGCCAACTTTTCTCAGCAAGTGCTGGATGAGTATAAGAAATGCCATGGGGTCAGGATTGCATTTGTTGATGGTGGTTGGCACCTGACTTTGTCTGTTGTGCCAAGGGACAAAGTGATTCCGTCAAACCAGTTTCCCTCAAACTCTGTTGCTAGAGCTATGACCATTGACATATATAAAGGTGTCATAGCCAATTTCAAAGGCTTGTTGATGGACCTCAATTCTTTCTCAAAGGCCAGGCCCACCTTGCAAAAAAACAATGTAGGGAATTTGTCAAAGATGTCAATTTGTCCTCCTGATCAAAAATTTATCCTTTTGCTTCTTGATCAGGCCATTGACAAGACTGTGGCCCCTGAGGGTGCAAAGATAATTTTGACCCTAAGCTTATTCGGGCAAAAAGACCCCTCTCCTTTCTGCCTGTCTGATGTAGTGGACATTATAGATACTTACCGTTTCTCAGTACATATGGCTATGTCTATTAGGACTGACTGTGTGGACTCCATAGGGTCCCTCACCCACCTGATGTGGTCTAGGTTAGGGTTAGAAAGAGTGACAGGATCTAGGGGGCACATGTATACAAACATGTCCTTTCATGAGGCTGCAAATTTCCAAACAAATTTGGATGCCAGAGAACCGGACCTTACTCGCCAACTGTACGGCATTCTGGAAGAGCTGCCAGGAAATCCCTTGCTGAACTACATGCAGCTGTATTGTGATTCACCCCACACTCATCAGTCACCGTTTTATAAACACCCAGTGACTGGGGTGATTGCTGCATGTGGGCTCATGCACCCGGAACAGACAAAAGCCATGTCTTTGCGTGCACAGCATTACATCACGCACATGGAGGACCTCGTCAGCAAGTCTGAAATTCTGCTTCCAGCACGGGTTGAGGTTGTGCTTCTGTTTGATGAGGCACGGGGACAGGGCCTCCCTGAGCGTTTGGAACCATCTTCGGTGTTCAAGATGACAGGCCTTCAAGCTCTTTTGAGCAAGGAGCCTATTCTCCTGCCCTTCCGGGACATAAATGGCGAGGGGCTTCACACAGTGACTCAGGGTGTTCTAAAGTGCTTATGTGAGGAGCTACGTAGTGAATACATGAGTCATGAACATATGGGTGGTTATGAGAGCTCATGGAAGGCCTTCCAGAGAGAGCTGGCTTTGGAGGAGTATTTCCACGGCCAGCCGAGATGTGTCCAGTCTCGGCAGTACAGTGTTAGCTTGGGCACAAACTCAACTAACATTAATAGCTTCACAAAGACTCGTGGGTTCTTGGGCCTAGCATCACACTCCAGTGCTAGTGCTGGGCTGGTCTCTCCGCCACTCCAGAACTTTGTGACAGATGCAAAGCAACGGGAACGGATTGAGAGGATGTTCCTTTTCTCTGAATCACTGTCGGCTGGCCCAGCAGTGATAGGGCGTGAGCTATTGTTGATTCTTTTGAAGGACATTTACAGGAGAAACTTTGAAATCCCACTGGATGAGATGGTGTCACAGACAAAGCCACATGTTGTGGTGGATTCTGTGCACATAGAGTCTTTCAAAAAGGGCTTGGTTGACCACATTGGACATTTTAAGTTCCCCTGTGTGTTTAAAAGGGCCCATGACATGTTAACAAGGTTTGGGAAGGACTTTTCACTTATCCTTGAGGAGGGAGTGAATGCTTTGGGGATAAGGTGGTTTCCCCAGTTGAAATTCTATGAGGGCAAGAACAGGCGGGTGAATTGGGATGGGCGAAGCTTTGTGGAAATATACATTTCCGAAAGAGACAGGTTGATTACGGTCAATCTTTCACTCCAGAATTCTATCATAGAGTTCATTGTGGACCGCCAGCTTTCATTTGAAAGCGGGATGCAGCGTTACCGGGAGTGGGGGATGCCATGGCTCCCAGAGACCCTTAAAAGGATTGAGTTGAAGTACCAGTTCCCACAAACTCCCAAAGATGAGGATAAGCAATTGAAGTTGCTTTCTTTTGTGAGTTGCATAGGTCTTCTTCAGAACGGGACATTTGTTGACTTTCAGGGCTTGGCTGATCTGTACCGCAGCTGCCCTGTGACAATCAAAGGGTTAAGGACTGTCCATGTGTTAGGGAACTTTACTTTGCCTCACAATGTAAAAGGAGTTCAGCTGTACAAGTTGGGGCCTGGTATTGACTTTAAAGTAGGTCCAGAGAGGTTGGGCCCACCACCTACACTGAGAATTCCTCCAGCAGAGGACAGTGAACCAGAAGATGTCCAACTTTTAGTGGAAGAGGAACAGATCCCAGAGAGGTCTATGTCAATGGTGTTGCCATTGAACACCAGCAAGAGTTGGACAAGCCAAGAACTGAGTTTGGTGTCAATTGAAGGGACCCCAAAAGAGGCCTACAACCTCTACCTAAAGGGTTGTCATGACTGTGGATTGCTTGCAAGGTCATATAGGGCCTTCACCCAAAAGAGAAAGCTAATGCAGAAATCTTATGTTTAGAGTCAGTGGTAGGGACAGGTGTGTTTTGAATATTAATTTTACAGTTTTTACATTTTCAATTACACACATAAGTGAGTGAGTCCTGATAATGGCATCCTTAAGATGTGTATTTTTTGTTAGTGATATGGTATATATAGGGTTATATAGTGTTTTTCGAATGCAGTGTGAATCTTGCATGCTTATGGTTAGAATATTATATTTATTTAGTTGTTATTTATATTAAATATTTAATCAAGAGACAAAATTTACTGTAGATTCCTATGTTTTATAGTTTGTTAGAATCATGAACATATTTAAGTGTGTTAAAAAAAAAAAAAAAAAAAAAAATAACCCAGCCGCTATTGTTGAACCATTGTGTCATGATAGTGCCGGTCCCAAGCCCGGATAAATGGGGAGGGTTTTTTATACTACTTTGTGTTTAAGATTTTTCAATAAGGGTCTTAAAATTGGGTCACCAGGGGCCTATTTTTCTGGGCGTTTCAGACGACGCTGATTCTCCTGGTATGGTTTATGGGAGAAGGATTTTTGAGTTTGGACTTGGTGTTTTTTTTTTATTTTTGAATGTTTGTTTGTGATTTTTGACTGTTTTTTTAGTGATTTTGAATGGTTTCTTATGCACATTCCCCACGAACCTTGGGGTTTGGAAAGGGGATGGTGGGGGGATAAAAGAATGTGTGAAAAACGAGTGAAAATGTGTTAAAAGGAGTGAAAATGACTGAGAAAGGCTATGCCTCTTCCCCACGAACCTTGGGGTTAGGAAAGGGGATGGTGGGGGGATATAAGAACGAGTAAAAACGAGTGAAAATTTGTGAAAAAGAAGTGAAAACGAGTAAAAACGAGTGAAAATGTGTTAAAAGGAGTGAAAATGACTGAGAAAGGCTATGCCTATTCCCCACGAACCTTGGGGTTAGGAAAGGGGATGGTGGGGGGATATAAGAACGAGTAAAAACGAGAAAAAACGAGTGAAAATGTGTGAAAGAGAAGTGAAAATGAGTAAAAACGAGTGAAAATGTGTTAAAAGGAGTGAGTTAGGGTTAGGTTAGGGTTAGGTTAGGTTAGGTTAGGTGTAGTTAGGGTTAGGTTAGGGTTAGGGTTGGGTTAGGTTAGGTATAGGGGGTAAATGCAGGATCAGTCAAATGACTGATCCTCAAATATCTCTTGATAGGAAGGTCATAGAGACTTCAAACCAGGTTCAAACTGTTCCCTTTTTGATTGCGCTTCTTTTGGTACCACCCATGACTTCCTGTGATAACCGGAAGTCAGTGTAAAACCGGAAATAAACATTAAAATGCTTATATCTCGAGAACGGAAGGTCGTAGAGACACGGGGACAAGTCTGGCGTGTTGCTCGTGGTCGAATTATGTCAGACGGAAGTGTTCAGATTTACTGTACGACGTTCCGTTCCTGAGATATTCTCGAAAATAGTATTTGTTCATTGAAATTTATTTTTAATATGTTTTTTTCTTAATAAGTCGAGAACCGAAGTTCATAGAGATGTCAAACCAACCACCACCCCCCATAATTCGGCCACGGCCTTTCCAACGGTACCACCCACGGATTTTTACGACGTACGGTTCACGAGATACGACTGTTTTAAATATTACAAAGCTTTGTACGCATAGTTCCTGACGTCGTACAGTGTCGAGCGTGGTACCATTGTAAAGGGCATGGCAGAATTAGGGGGGGTAGAACTTTTGTTGAGTATACTACGACATTCCTTCATATAGAAAAAAATATTTGAAAGTTACAACAGTACTAAAATTATTAAAATTTTAATGAAAAATGCTCTTAAAACAGTTTAAAAAGCACATTTCAGCTCATTCTTTGTCTATACACGTTGGAGAGGGGTTGTATTGCTCATGTTTTTTGAAGAAGTTGCTTGGGACAATACTTTTTGCCTATATGAGGCTTATAAGTCTTATTCAACACCTATGGATTTCCTTAGAGATGAGGAAATGAGGTTGGCTTTTTTCCCCACTCCACACACCTCACCGGAAGACCTGTGTTACTCCGCTGATGTGGATGGAGTGGTTGTGGAGCTTAAGTCGCTCTACTCAATATCTCTTGGAATTCACCACCTTTTTCTTGGTGATGTTGTTCGGCCAGTTAGTACATGGCCGTTTCTTCAAAAACACATCCACACTGCCAACTTTTCTCAGCAAGTGCTGGATGAGTATAAGAAATGCCATGGGGTCAGGATTGCATTTGTTGATGGTGGTTGGCACCTGACTTTGTCTGTTGTGCCAAGGGACAAAGTGATTCCGTCAAACCAGTTTCCCTCAAACTCTGTTGCTAGAGCTATGACCATTGACATATATAAAGGTGTCATAGCCAATTTCAAAGGCTTGTTGATGGACCTCAATTCTTTCTCAAAGGTTAGGGTTAGGTTAGGTTAGGTTAGGGTTAGGTTAGGGTTAGGGTTAGGTTAGGGTTAGGTTAGGGTTAGGTTAGGGTTAGGTTAGGGTTAGGTTAGGGTTAGTTAGGGTTAGGTTAGGGTTAGGTTAGGGTTAGGTTAGGGTTAGGTGGGTTAGGTTAGGGTTAGGGTTAGGTTAGGGTTAGGGTTAGGTTGGGTTAGGTTAGGTTAGGGTTAGGTTAGGGTTAGGTTAGGGTTAGGTTAGGTTAGGGTTAGGTTAGGGTTAGGGTTAGGGTTAGGTTAGGGTTAGGTTAGGTGGGTTAGGGTTAGGTTAGGGTTAGGTTAGGGTTAGGGTTAGGTTAGGGTTAGGTTAGGTTAGGGTTAGGTTAGGGTTAGGTTAGGTTAAGTGATCAAAACGAAAATGCACATATGTGCAAATGCACATTTTTGCTCATTTTTAGCTCTAGAGCTCTGAAATTTGGTATATATACTAATTTGAGGGCGGGGAGTCGATTGCACATGGTTTCAACTCGATAGCGCCACCACCTGTCGAGATACGGTATTGCACATTATTTTCCTATTGGTTTATATACAAAATTGATATCTATATATACTATTTAGAGGTCGCCAGACACGATGGTGGTGTTTTCGAGTCGATCCGAGCTTTCGTTTTGGAATGCACATGGGGTCAAAAGTTTGCACATTTGTTTTTTATGTCCCATATAGAAATTTGACACGTATATGTACTATTTTGAGTGTGCTGAAGACGATGGTGGTGTTTTTGAGTCGATGGAAATTGTTGTTTTTTCAGTATGGGTGGCCAAATTTTGTCACCAGGGACCAAGTTTTCTAGGCGTTTCAGGTGACGCTGATTCTCTTGGTGTGATTTCTGTGAGAAGTATTTTTGAGTTTGGACTTGGTGTTTTTTTGTGATTTTTGCGTGTTTTTTTGTGATTTTTGAATGGTTTCTTATGCCCATTCCCCACGAACCTTGGGGTTAGGGAAGGGGATGGTGGGGGGATAAAAGAACGAGTGAAAAACGAGTGAAAACGAGTGAAAAGGTGTAAAAAAAGAAGTGAAAACGAGTGAAAAGGAGTGAAAAACGAGTAAAAACGAGTGAAAATGAGTAAAAAACGAGTAAAAACGAGTGAAAATGAGTGAAAAACGAGTAAAAATGAGTGAAAATGAGTGAAAAACGAGTAAAAACGAGTGAGTTTATGTTAGGTTATAGGCATAAATACGAAGAGTGCACCCCCTGGAAGTGCACCCCCTGAGATTTTTCTTGGTCACCCCCAGGGACCAAGTTTTCTAGGCGTTTCAGGTGACGCTGATTCTCCTGGTATGATTTCTGTGAGAAGTATTTTTGAGTTTGGACTTGGTTGTTTTTTTGAAAATTTTTAGTATGGGTCTGAAAATTTTGTCACCAGGGACCTATTTTTCTAGGCGTTTCAGACGACGCTGATTCTCCTGGTATGATTTCTGTGAGAAGTATTTTTGAGTTTGGACTTGGTGTTTTTTTGTGATTTTAGGGTTACACCAGGTATAGGGGGTAAATGCAGGATCAGTCAAATGACTGATCCTCAAATATCTCTTGATAGGAAGGTCGTAGAGACTTCAATCCAAGTTCAAACTGTTCCCTTTTTGATTGCGCTTCTTTTGGTACCACGCTCGACTTCCTGTGATAACCGGAAGTCTGTGTAAAACCGGAAATAAACATTAAAATGCTTATATCTCGAGAACGGAAGGTCATAGAGACACGGGGACAAGTGTGGCGTGTTCCTCGTAGTCGAATTATGTCAGACGGAAGTGTTCAGATTTACCGTACGTCGTGGGAGAAGGATTTTTGAGTTTGGACTTGGTGTTTTTTTGTGATTTTTGAATGTTTTTTTGTGATTTTGAATGGTTTCTTATGCCCATTCCCCACGAACCTTGGGGTTAGGAAAGGGGATGGTGGGGGGATAAAAGAATGTGTGAAAAACGAGTGAAAAACGAGTGGGTTAGGGTGAAAAGGGTTGAAAATGACTGAGAAAGGCTATGCCTCTTCCCCACGAACCTTGGGGTTAGGAAAGGGGATGGTGGGGGGATAAAAGAACGAGTAAAAACGAGCAAAAACGAGTGAAAATGTGTGAGAAAGAAGTGAAAAGGAGTAAAAACGAGTGACAATGGGTGAAAATGTGTGAAAAACGAGTAAAAACGAGTGAAAATGTGAGAAAAACGAGTAAAAACGAGTGAAAATGTGTGAAAAAGAAGTAAAAACGAGCGAAAACGAGTGAAAACGTGTGAAAAACAAGTAAAAACGAGCGAAAACGAGTGAAAAACGAGTAAAAACGAGTGAAAAACCAGTAAAAAGGGGTGAAAATGAGTGTTTTTGGAGCTATTTTTGTTTGCGTTTCAGCTTGACGTAGCAAGGTCAGAGAGACTTGTCGGTGGGTTCGTTGGAAAGCCCTGGACGAGACCTTTCCAACGAGCCCAATGTCGAGGGTGTGGCACTTTCAGGGGCGGAGCTATAGGCATTTGTGTCTAAACGTTCATCTGTTTGTAGCTCCGCCCAGGAATGTCGTGGAGACTCGTGGGTGGTGTCATTTTGAAGGGGGCGAAGAGACCTTTCCAACGACACCAGGTTGAAGTTTCTACGACGTTCCTGTGAGGAGATGTGAATTTTGCAACTAGGATATAGGCAATAATGCGAAGAGTGCCCATGTGTAAAGTGCCCATTTTCGTTTTTTACTATGTTAACTTTGTCCTAGAGAGCTGAAATTTGGTATATATACTAATTAGGGGGCGCTCTTTCGAATGAGCACAGTTTCTGCTCGACCTTGATTTTTTGCGTATTAGGTTAAGTGGTCAAAACGAAAATGCACATATGTGCAAATGGGTTAGGTTAGGTTAGGGTTAGGGTTAGGTTAGGTTAGGGTTAGGGTTAGGTTAGGTTAGGGTTAGGTTAGGGTTAGGTTAGGGTTAGGGTTAGGTTAGGGTTAGGTTAGGGTTAGGTTAGGGTTAGGTTAGGTTAGGTATAGGGGGTAAATGCAGGATCAGTCAAATGACTGATCCTCAAATATCTCTTGATAGGAAGGTCGTAGAGACTTCAATCCAAGTTCAAACTGTTCCCTTTTTGATTGCGCTTCTTTTGGTACCACGCTCGACTTCCTGTGATAACCGGAAGTCTGTGTAAAACCGGAAATAAACATTAAAATGCTTATATCTCGAGAACGGAAGGTCATAGAGACACGGGGACAAGTGTGGCGTGTTCCTCGTAGTCGAATTATGTCAGACGGAAGTGTTCAGATTTACCGTACGTCGTGGGAGAAGGATTTTTGAGTTTGGACTTGGTGTTTTTTTGTGATTTTTGAATGTTTTTTTGTGATTTTGAATGGTTTCTTATGCCCATTCCCCACGAACCTTGGGGTTAGGAAAGGGGATGGTGGGGGGATAAAAGAATGTGTGAAAAACGAGTGAAAAACGAGTGGGTTAGGGTGAAAAGGGTTGAAAATGACTGAGAAAGGCTATGCCTCTTCCCCACGAACCTTGGGGTTAGGAAAGGGGATGGTGGGGGGATAAAAGAACGAGTAAAAACGAGCAAAAACGAGTGAAAATGTGTGAGAAAGAAGTGAAAAGGAGTAAAAACGAGTGACAATGGGTGAAAATGTGTGAAAAACGAGTAAAAACGAGTGAAAATGTGAGAAAAACGAGTAAAAACGAGTGAAAATGTGTGAAAAAGAAGTAAAAACGAGCGAAAACGAGTGAAAACGTGTGAAAAACAAGTAAAAACGAGCGAAAACGAGTGAAAAACGAGTAAAAACGAGTGAAAAACCAGTAAAAAGGGGTGAAAATGAGTGTTTTTGGAGCTATTTTTGTTTGCGTTTCAGCTTGACGTAGCAAGGTCAGAGAGACTTGTCGGTGGGTTCGTTGGAAAGCCCTGGACGAGACCTTTCCAACGAGCCCAATGTCGAGGGTGTGGCACTTTCAGGGGCGGAGCTATAGGCATTTGTGTCTAAACGTTCATCTGTTTGTAGCTCCGCCCAGGAATGTCGTGGAGACTCGTGGGTGGTGTCATTTTGAAGGGGGCGAAGAGACCTTTCCAACGACACCAGGTTGAAGTTTCTACGACGTTCCTGTGAGGAGATGTGAATTTT